>NW_005357076.1:3825956-3839180 GCF_000412655.1 Myotis brandtii
CTCGCCCCCAACTGCCCTCCCCTGCTGGTCTCATGGCCCCCAACTGCCCTACCCTGCAGGCCTCATGGCCCTCAACTGCCCTCCCCTGCCGACCTCATGGCCCCCAACAGCCCTCTCCTGCCGGCCTCATGGCCCCCAATGCCCTCCCCGGCTGGCCTCATGTCCCCCAGCTGCCCTCCATGGCCGATCTTCCAGAAGGTCTCCCGGTCTAATTAGCATATTACCCTTTTATTAGTATAGACTAGAGGCCCAGTGCACAGGGGGAGGGTGTCCCTCAGCCCGGCCTGCACCCTCTCCAATCTGGGACCCCTCAGGGGATCGGGCCTAAACTGGCAGTCAGACAACCGGGACTGCTGGCTCCTAACCACTCGTCTGCCTGCCTGATCGCCCCTAACCACTCTGCCTGCCAGCCTGATAACCCACTAACCGCTCCACTGCCAGCCTGATTGACGCCTAACTGCTCCCCTACCTGCATGATCATCCCCAAATGCCCACCCCTGATGGCCCAATCGCCCCCCACTGCCTTCCCCTGCAGGGCTGAGGGGACTGGGGGACTGAGGCTGGATGAGGTGGGGCTGAGGAGACTGGGGGACTGAGGCTGGATGAGGTGGGGCTGAGGAGACTGGGGGACTGAGGCTGGATGAGGTGGGGCTGAGGAGACTGGGGGACTGAGGCTGGATGAGGTGGGGCTGAGGAGACTGGGGGACTGAGGCTGGATGAGGTGGGGCTGAGGAGACTGGGGGACTGAGGCTGGATGAGGTGGGGCTGAGGAGACTGGGGGACTGAGGCTGGATGAGGTGGGGCTGAGGAGACTGGGGGACTGAGGCTGGATGAGGTGGGGCTGAGGAGACTGGGGGACTGAGGCTGGATGAGGTGGGGCTGAGGAGACTGGGGGACTGAGGCTGGATGAGGTGGGGCTGAGGAGACTGGGGGACTGAGGCTGGATGAGGTGGGGCTGAGGAGACTGGGGGACTGAGGCTGGATGAGGTGGGGCTGAGGAGACTGGGGGACTGAGGCTGGATGAGGTGGGGCTGAGGAGACTGGGGGACTGAGGCTGGATGAGGTGGGGCTGAGGAGACTGGGGGACTGAGGCTGGATGAGGCGGGGCTGAGGGGATTGGGCACCGCCATCTTGTGGCTGTGGGCACTGCCATCTTTCGAGGGCATGATGGTCGATTAGCATATTCCCTCTTATTAGATAGGATGTTCCTGTGATTCTGAGATAGTACAGGAACTTTAACCTGAGAATGGAAAAATACTAGGTGGCCAGGAAGCCAAGTTAAGACCAGGTGGCCAGAAGATGTCAAA
Organism: Myotis brandtii; assembly: GCF_000412655.1. Lineage (NCBI taxonomy): Eukaryota > Metazoa > Chordata > Mammalia > Chiroptera > Vespertilionidae > Myotis > Myotis brandtii. The sequence goes on from NW_005357076.1 coordinate 3,827,264, forward strand.
ACCACTGTTCCACATGCACAGAGATGATCAAGGTTTGGCCACAATACGACCTTACTGGAGTGGCGGTAATAAGCAACACCAACATTTTGCCCTCATAGCTTAGGCAAAATATTTGCCAAGCAACTGGACAGAAGGAGGAAGTAACCCTACCCTGACATGGAAAATTCCACTCCCTGAACCCTTCACAAGCTCACTTTTTTTGCGCAAGCCTTCCTTTCTGCACAAGCCCACCTTTTCATGCAAGCTCGCTTTGTCCCCAGCATATAAAAGCAGCCAGGCAGAGCCAGCCCTGAAGCCAGATCAGAGGATCTTCCTCTCCTCTGTGCTGTCTCCCTTGTACTCCAGCATAAGTTTAATAAAACCTGTCTCAAAACTTCTTGATTTCTATCTTGGGGAACCCAAGAACTCCAATGCCGGTAACAATTCCACTTGTAAATATATACCCTAAAGTCCTGAAGGCAGGGACTCAAATACTTGCACATCAGTGTTCATAGCAGCATTATTCACAAAAGCCAAAAGGTGGAAACAAACTGAATATCTATCAACAGATGAATGGATAAACAGTGAAATTCTGATATATGCTATAATATGGATGAGCCTTGAAAACATTATGTTAAGTGAAATAAGCCAGACACAGACAACTATTGTATGATACTACTTATATGAGGTACCCACAAGAGGCAAATTTATAGAGACAGACAATAAAATAGTGGTAATCAGGGACACTGTGAGGGTGGGGAATGGGAAATTATTGTTGAACTAGAGGCCTGGAGCATGAGATTTGTGCATGGGTAGGGTCCCTAGGCCCGGCCAGTGATCAGGGCTGATTGGGGCCTTCCTTCCCTTGGCTGCCTGCTGCCAGCTGGGGCCTTCCTTCGTCCCGCACCGTCATGTTATTTAAGCAAGTTAGTTAAGTGGAACTTAATTAAGAGAGGACTCAACACTCCTATAGCACTACCAACACCACCTAACAAAAACTGAGTACTTTCTATGAGTGAAGCTGAACCTTTACAAATGCCTTAGAAAACCAGCCACAGAATTGCTGTGCAGATTACATAACAGTTTTTGTGGACACCCTTTATGACTTTAGGAAGTTGGTATTTCTTCATTCTAACATTGGTTCTTTGAAAGTTTTTATTAGAACTACTCTAGATTAATTTTTCCTATTTTTAAACCTATATAAATGTAATCACACAGTACATATACTTTAAAAATAGCTTATGTGATGTAATTGACATATAATAATCTGCCCAAATTACAAGTATATAATTAGATAAGCTTTTAAAAATATATATTTTTATTGATTTCAGAGAAGAAGGGAGAGGGAGAGAGAGAGAGAGAAATATCAACGATGAGAATCATCGATTGGCTGCCTCCTGCATGCCCCCTACTGGGGATGGAGCTTGCAACCCGGGCATGTGCCCTGACACGGAATCTAACTGTGACCTCAACTTTCAACCACTGAGCCATGCCGGCCAGGCTAATTAGATTAAGTTATGACACATGTATAAAGTCCTGAAACCATACCACAATCAAGATAAGGAAAGCATCCATTACTTCCAAAGTATGTCATTTATTATGATGGTATCAAAAAAAGTATTTTTAAATTTCAATTTCTGAGTGTTTGTTGCTAATATATAGAAAAATAATTGGTTTTTGTATATTTTTCTTGTATCCCACAACCTTGCTAAACTCACTTCTAGTTCTAATAGCTTTTTGTAGATTCCATAGGATTTTTTACAGACTATCATGGTGTTTGATAAATTTTTACTTCTTTCTTAAACTGGATGTTTTCATACCTTATTAGCACTGTACAATGCTGAAGAAAAGTAAAGAAAGTGAACATCCTTGCTTTGTTCCTGATCTTAGAGGAAACTATTCAGTTATTCATCATTCAGTAAAATGTTAGCTGTACAATTTTTGTGGATGTTTTTTATAGGGTTAAACAAGTTCTCTTCTATTCCTAGTATTCTGAGGGTTTTATCAGCCTGAAAATAGATATTGGATTTTTAGATGTTTTTTCTGTGTCTATTAAGCTTAGCATATTTTTTCTTTTTTAGTTTTACTAAGGAGAATTATAATAATTGGTTTTTAAATGTTTAACCAACCCTGCATTATTCTTTTTATATATTGTTGGGTTTGATTTGCTAAAACTATCTTAAGAATTTTTGCATCTATATTTATGAGGGATATGGGTCAGTAGTTTTTTTTGTGTGTGTGTTTGTTAATCCTCACCCAAGGATATTTTTTCCATTGATTTTTACAGAGTGGAAGGAAGGGGGAAGAGAGCGAGGGAGAGGGAGAGGGAGAGAGGGAGAGAGGGAGAGAGGGAGAGAGGGAGAGAGGGAGAGAGGGAGAGAGGGAGAGAGGGAGAGAGGGAGAGAGGGAGAGAGGGAGAGAGGGAGAGAGGGAGAGAGGGAGAGAGGGAGAGAGGGAGAGAGGGAGAGAGGGAGAGAGGGAGAGAGGGAGAGAGGGAGAGAGGGAGAGAGGGAGAGAGGGAGAGAGGGAGAGAGGGAGAGAGGGAGAGAAAGAAAGGATCTATGTGAGAGAGACACATTGATTAGTTGACTCCTGCACAGTCCCTACTGGGGCTGAGAATTAAACCTGCAACACAGGTATGTGCCCTTGACCCTGGGAACCACTGATAAACACCTGCTAAGGCAGTTCTCTTTTAATTCTTTGTTTTGGGCAGTGTTTTTTCCTCTTCAACTTTGTCGGGTAACTCATATAGAACTGGTATTATTTCTTCCTTAAATAAGTGGTAGAATTCAACATTGAAGTAATCTGGCCCTTGAGTTTTCTTTGTGGGAATGGTTTTAACTAAAAATTCAATTTCTTTGATACATAATCCAAATAGCCCTATTTCTATGTGAGTGTGCTTTGGTACTTTATGTCTTTCAAGGAATTTGTCCATTACATAGGGCTGTCAATTATATTTGAACTAGAGGCCTGGTGCACGAATTCGTGCACTGGTGGGGTCCCTCGGCCTGGTCGGCGATTGGGCTGATTGGGGCCATCTAGCCCAGTCCCAATTGGGGCCGATAGGGGCCGGCTGGCCGGTGGGAGGTACTGTGGGAGGTTGGCCGACCACGGGAGGTTGGCTGTGGAAGCACACTGACCACCCAGCTGGCCATGGGATGGGACCGCGGGAGGTTGGCTGGCCATGGGTGGTTAGCTGTGGGAGCACACTGACCACCAGGGGGCAGTGCCTGTGTTGAGCATCTGCCCCCTGGTGGTCGGTGCGTGTCATAGCTACCAGCCCGGTGGTCCGGTCGCTTAGGCTTTATATAAAATATAATATAGATAATATTGTTAGGCAGGACTATGTAGCTTCTACTCTAGACTAATTTTGCCTCTGTAAGTTTCTAAGTACTTTGTCTGAGGCCCCATGAATTTTGAGGTTTTCCACTCTGGCTTGTGAAACAAGAATGGTTACAGGCCCTATGTGTACTCTGAGGATTATTCCCTCTAATCTTTTCAGGTGGTTCTTTTCCCAATCTTCATCAGTTTCCTCTCAAATACATGCTGATAAGTAATCAGCTGAAGATTTGGGTGGGACTCTGGAAATCTGTGCTCTCTCTCTCTCTCTCTATGCAGCTGTTTCCTATCTGGTACTCTGCAAACTCTGGCTGTTTAGCTGTTAAGATTTCTTAAACTGCCAGCTTATGTCCTCAATTCCAAAGAGATACCCAAGAAGGTTCCCCTCTATGTGGTATGGCCTGGAAATTAGCTCTAAGCAGGAAGATAGGGTAATCATAGTGCTCACCTCATTTATTTCTTGTCTCACATTACCTGTCCTTCATTACCTGTAGAGAGACAGCCTTGGTGGACAAGGCATTTTTAAAAATATAAAGGTTATCAAAAGAGTTTTAGAGCATCATTACTAGTTTATGACCCTCTAAAAAAAAGAAGGTGGCAACAGGTAGAAAATAACCCACCCTGGCCAGTGTGGCTCAGTGGACAGAGCATCAGCCCATGCACCAAAGGGTTGCAGGTTTGATTCCCATCAAGGGCACATACCTGGGTTGCAGGTTTGATCCTTGGCCCTGGTTGGGGTGCGTGTGGGAGGCAACCAAATGATGTCTCTTTCACATAGATGTTTCTCTCTCCCCCCAGCCCCCTCACTTCCACTCTCTCTAAAAAAGAAATCAATGGAAAAATATCCTCGGGTGAGGATTAAAAAAAGAGAGAAAATAAGAGCCAATATATTTGGTTTTAGCTAAATATTGACATTTTGAAAATTTATATGAAGCACAATGGATTTGATTTTTTTTTGGGGGGGGGGTGGATGGGGAGAGGGGAGAAAGACTAAACAATCCTATATGTAATCCCTAATAAATACATTTTACACTTCATTGCATTTTAGAAATAAAATGTTCTTTTCTTTCCAGGGGAACTGAGGATAGTTCCTTATTACTAGAGTATTCAAGGAGAAGAATGATTAGAGATGAGGTTAAAGGGATAAAGCTCACAATACTATACTTGCTTTTTATAATAAAATATAGTAACATTTTTATTTATCCTTATTAAATTTCATCACTCTACAGATATTTCCAGTCTATTAAAATTTTTAAGTCTCATTTTGACATTGAACCTACCTGATATTTGTTAAAGTGGTGCATTATTTGCATTCTCTGAATCTGCACTATCTGTAAATACAGCTTTATCCGAATGAAAGCTCCGAGTAAACCTTGAGGCATATTACTAAAAATCTATTTATCAGCAGGCTTTCTGAAACTAGTTCAACAAAACACCAAATATATCTAATTGCCCTATATCCAATATTTATTATTCTATAACCCATATTATGACAGATTGTCTCAAATATATTATACACCCACTGTTTATTGGTCTGCCAAAATAAGCACTATGTATCTGTTGAAATGAATTCATATGAATACTAATCACACCAAAAAATTAAACATACATGACTTGTAGCCATGTAGCAGCTTATAATTTTACCACTTTCTCTTCTGGGTAGGGAAAAATGAGTTCTAATATAATCTATACTAAGTTCCAGTCAAACTTTAACTTTTCTGGTTTGTAGAATCAATCATTTTTTTTAATGTGGTAATATATATATATATATATATATATATATATATATAATTTTACCATTTTAAGTATTAAATTCAGTACATAAAGTACATTTACAGTGTTGTGCAACCATCACTACTATCTATTTCCAGAACTTTTGTTGTCCTCTTTACCCCAGTGCCTAAAACTATTATTCTACTGTTTGTCTGTATGAATTTGACTATTCTAGGTACCACTTATAAGATAAAGTACATTTACAGTGTTGTGCAACCATCACTACTATCTATTTCCAGAACTTTTGTTGTCCTCTTTACCCCAGTGCCTAAAACTATTATTCTACTGTTTGTCTGTATGAATTTGACTATTCTAGGTACCACTTATAAGTGGAATCGTCATAGGAAAATCCAATAGTTGTTTATTTGTTTATGGCTTATTTCACTTAATGTTTTCAAGGTTTGTTCATGCTGCAACATGTATTGCAACTACATTCCTTTTTAAGTTTAGATAATATATTCCATTGTATGTACAGTGACTCTTGAATAACATGGGAGTTAGGGGCACCAGACCCCCATGCAGTTGAAAATCTTTGTATAACTTTTGACTTCCCCAAAACTTAACTAAATTACTAATAGCCTATTGTTGACCAGAAGCTTTACTGATAACATTAACAGTTGATTAACACATATTTTGTATATGATGTTTTATATACTGCATTCTTACAATAAATGAAGCTAGAGAAAAGAAAATGCTATTAAGAAAATCATAAGACAAAATACATTTGCAGCACTGTTCATATTTATTGAAAAAAACCCCTGTATATAAGTGGACCTGCACAGTTCAAACCCATGTTGCTCAAGAATCAACTGTATATACCAAATTTTGTTTATTCATCTAATGAGGAACAACATTTGGATTGTTTCTAACTTTTGATTATTGTGAATAATGCTGCCATAAACATTAGTATTTGAACCCCTGTTTTCAGGTATTTGGGGTATAAAGTAGAAATGGACTGGCTGGATCAAATAGAATAAATCTATGTTTAACTTTTTGAGGAACCACTAAATTGTTTTCCTGCAGTTTTTCAATTCCCACCATCAATGCACAAGGGTTCTAATTTCTACATATCCTGTTAACATTTATTTTTCCATATTTTTGGTACTAGTCATCCTCCTGGGTGCCAAGTGGTATCTTATTTTGGCTTTCATATACATATCTCTAATGATTAGTGATGGTGAGCATCTTTTATGTGCTTGCTAGATATCTTCTTTGGAGAAATGTTTACTAAGTTCTTTGATCATTTTGGAATTGGGTTGATTATTTTCTTGTTGTTAAGACATATGTTCTGGATATTAATTCCTTATCAGATGTATTATTTATAAACCTTTCCTTCCATTCCATGGATTGTCTTTTTCACTTTCTTAGAAGTGTTCTTTGCCCAGCTGGTGTGGCTCAGTGGTGCAACATTATCACCTATGAACTAGGAGGTCACGGTCAGGACAAATGCCTGGGTTGTGGGCTCAATCCCCAGTCGGGTGCGTGCAGGAGGCAGCCGATGAATGATTCTCTCTCACCATTGATGTTTTTCTCTTTTTCTCTCTCTCTCCCTTCCCTTCTGAAATAAATAAAAATATATAGACATAAAAAGGAAGTGTCCTCTGATGCACAAACAATTTAATTTTGATGAAGTCGAATTACTTTTTCTGTTGTTGTCTGTGCATTTGGAGTCATTTTTTTTTTTTAAAGTAAAGACCATTTTTATATCATCAGCATTTTCTGCAAACCTAATCATTTTGGGGCTTCTATTCTTTTCTATTTTCGTATATCTCTGTCAAACTTTTAGCACTGTTTCCTGGTTTTAGAAATGCTTTCTATCTTTTCTTTTCTTTCTTTCTTTTTTTTTTTTTTTTTGCCTGTGTTTAATAAATGGAAGCTCTTATTAAAGTTTTCTGTGTGCTCTGTAATGTTTTCTTAAGATTCCTCCCATTTTCTTCCTAATTAAGGTCAGTTGAGATTATAAAGTCAGAGTTGAATTTTTGATTGTTTTCAAACCTCTCAAGTTGTCTTTACATCTGAAGTCTGATTCTTTGGAATCATATTTATCTTTTTAAAAGGTTTTTACAAGTTTGTCTTCTTAAAGTCTAGAGACTCTAGTCTAGAGCATCTATTTAAGTATTGCCAGTCTGATCTTTTCTGACTATAAAGAGCTGGTCTGGCTCAGTGGATAGAGCGTCCGCCTGCGGACCAAAGGGTCCCAGGTTCGATTCCGGTCAAGGGCACATGCCCGGGGTTGCCAGCTCGATCCCCAGTAGGGGGCGTGCAGGAGGCAGCCAATGAATGATTCTCTCTCATCATTGATGTTTCTATCTCGCTCTTCCTCTCCCTTCCTCTCTGAAAGCAATAAAAAAAAAAAAAAGAATTCAGAAAAAAAAAGAAGTCAGAGCATCAATTTCTCCCCAAATTCTCAGACTACCATATTGATGACCAATTCTTTTATGTTATTTAAAGGGCTAGAGTAGCGCTTTTCCTAGTTACTTCCTGTACCCTTCAGAAAATAAAACTGGCAATAAGGAAAATCTAAAAGATATATTTTAGTCAAATGAGACTTCTAGGAGATACATAGGAATTTAAAGCTTTTACCATTACTTCTTGCCATTAAGTTAGTTTGTAAATCATCAAGAATGTAGCATTTCCTTTGACTTGTTAGTGCTTTTAAAGATATTCATACCATATTCTTACTAGAAATCATCCAGGTTGATTTCATTAATTATTTCCAGGTTAAATTTGATGTTATTCTAGGAAGACAACACAGTGATCTCATTTAGATACAAAATCAGTGAACACAACCAAACTATGTTAGAACCATGGAATTAGAATTAGAATAGACTTCTGGTATAATTAAGAACATGTTTACTTTACATATAAAGACCCCAAGATTCATGAAATTTAAGTAATACTGCCCAGGTCAAATGAAGATACACTAAAGTTCTCTTTTTTCCCTATTTCCTGGATTATTAAAGTATACAGGTTAGACAAAAGCTCTAAATCTAAATGAGAAAAAAATTATTTTCCACTAATTTAGAATTAAAGTATATTCTTGATAAAAAGAAAAGGCTGCAAAAGTTCAAATACAACTCCATTCATCACCATCAAATATAACATATAAATATTAGCAAAAATGATACTATTAATAAAGAGATTTAATACAAATTATAACATATAAACATTTACTCATAATTTATTAAATTAGAGTCACACTTTGAAGAGCTACTTAACTTCATAAAACCTTTATTTTAAACTAGATGTCTCTTACCTTAATCCATGAAAATTTCAGAGGAAAACATTATTTTACTGGTCAGAAAACAAATTAGTTTATGTCAAGGGCTCAGGATGGGGAGAAGAGTTGACTAAAAGGGGTAGTGATGAAAGTGGTTTTTATCTTGACTGTGGTCATGGTTATACGTCAGGTTTATTGCATTTGCAAAAGCTCATAGAAATGTATGGTAAAAAGAGTGAATTTTACTATATGTAAATTATAAACTTCAATAACCTACCCCTTTAAAAACAGGTTTTTTTACTATTTAAGAAATTAACATATACTGAAGGAAATACTGGAAATACCGAATTAATGTTCCAAACTTAGGCAGTTCTATTGTATAATTCTCAAATATATGTATGTAAATGTTTCGGTTTTTATTTATATAATTTCTAAACTTATACACAAACCAGAAACCAAAAAGCACAGGCACTTAAAAAAAGGAAAAAGAGTAACTCACTGTCTCATTTCCAAAAAGTATGTCAACATAAGGCATAATTTTCATCAATGGTTCCTTGTAGAACTGACTAATAAATGGTGCAGACAGGTTCAAAGTGAAAATTCTGTTGTTCGCAGAAGCATGCTGAGCCACTTTTAACACCGACTCTGGAGAAACGGTAAGAAAAAAGCCCTGGGTAAAGAAAAAAAAGAAGGAAAAATTAGAAATGCAATCTCCCCAGTCACTCTCAGTGAGAATAAAAGAAACCTATATAAAATACAAAAAGCCCATATAATACACACTTTAAAATACAGTAAAAAATGCAAGGCAGAAAACAGCAGCATTTGATCAGGAGAAAAGTTTATTATATGAGTACTGTATGTTTGATATGTGCCATTACGTCAGAGTATAACATTACTTATTTCATATTAGATTTGTATACTCAACACTAAAGAATTTCTGGCTATCTACATAAGAAAAAATATTTGAAAGGTCTCATTCAAGACAATAATTACATTTAAATCAGAGAAATAGTAATGAAGGCAGATTGGATCCCTCAAGCTTCTTAGAGACACTTCATATTCTTGTAAACGTAACATGATATTTATTTAAAGATTAAATTAGTTTATTAAGATCATAGTTTGTTACCTTATTAATATCTAAACTGATTTTTTAAAGGAAGATCTGAATTAAAAATATTTTAATTAAAATTTCATGTCAGGAAAGCTATATTTTAAAATGCTATATATCGATGTCTGACACATTAGTAAAAGTCTTTAAAATATATCTACGCATTTTAGATGAAGAAAGCATAAGCAAAGATGTGGATGCTTATATAGGAAATTGGTTTGAATGGGGAACAAGTGCATGGAGGAATAAATAACGGGCAATAGATGATAAAGCTGGATAGGCCATCCAGGTGAACAACACAAAGGGCCTGGAGGGGCAGATTAGGAGACTGTTAGGTGGGGTGGGAAAGGATCGTGGATAATAAAGTTTCCCTTGAAAGAATGGAATAACAAACTTGTAAGAAAATTTAAAGAAATGTTAATGTGGACAGCAAAAATTTAGCAACAGTCAATCAAAGCTACATTTAGTTCTGCAAAAGGTAATCATCCTGGGAACATTCTGCACTTCCAATTGTTTAAGATGTAAGGGACAAAGGAAAAGTCAGAAGATGACTGAGATTTTGAATACGGTTCTACCATTAATAGAAATAAAAACGTCCAGAATAAGACCTGGTTTAGATGGAAATAAAGAGTGTTTAGTTGTGTTTATACTCTCTTTGTGGTGTTAAGGGACCCCCCCTAATATATATGAGAAAGTTGGACTCAGGAGAAAGGCTCTGGACGGTGATAGTAAAGAGGGTTGTAATTACCAAGGAAGAGAATGGAGAAAAAGAAGAGGACAAACCACAGAATGGAGAAGAACAAAAATTAGGGGATAGAAGAAAAAAGTAAAGGAGAGAACAAGAGGACAATAAAGGGGGGAAAGGAGACAAATGAGGACAGTAAAAGTGATGAAAGAAAAATCGAACAAGGGAAACCTCTAGAAGAGAGTTAAAGATACGCAATGCGATTAATGGGTAGAGAAAGGACTGAGCAAAAGCTACAGGATTTGATGTAAAAGCCACAGGAGAATGTACTTATGTTACGAAGGTACAAAGAGATACTTGTTAAAGAAGGAATGAGAAAGTAAAGAGTAAGGATTATAAATTATTTTGGGAGATTTATTGGTGAATAATATAAAATCACCTGAAATTTACTGAATTATTGTGTTCCAAATACTATACTAAAAGTTTTATGTATATTAACTCAGTTATTACCATTTTTTCCTTACATCAAACCCACGAGGTGGATACTATTACTATTCTCATTTTATGAATAAAGATGGCAAGATAGGAAAGTTAAGAAATGTCCCTTAGGTCATAGTTTATATGTGATGGAGCTTGGTTGGATTGAAATGACTGCGAAGATAATGCTCCTAGTTTGAACAGACAATAAAGAAGAAAAGAGCAGGAAGATATTTTTAGTGGGGATAAGGGGTGGGAGAGTTGTTTTAATAAAATAAACAAAATAAAGTTTGAGCATTTTTGCTCTTCAATGAAAAGGAACTAGTGGAGAAAAAGAATGAAGAAGCAAGAGAGGGAGAATAATTAGAGCACGAAACCAGAGGAAGTGAGGGAACCAGAAGGGGAGAAGAGCAGCTTATAAATTGAAGAGTAACCTAGAAAATGTGAAGGAAACTTATTTTAAAAGTTACCAACAAAGCTATTGAAATATTCATTTACAACTAAGGGACTAAGCACTTCTATCATGCCAACTTTAGAAAGTTTAAAAAGAAAAAAAAGATGTTTTTCTTTTTTGTATTTATTTTTTAAATCTTTATTGTTGAAAGTATTACATAAGTCCTCCTTTTGCCCCCATTAACCTCTTCCAGTCCGCTCCCATCCCCCTCCTCCCAGGCCCTCACCACCCCGTTCTGTGTCCACAGGTTATGCATATATGCATACAAGTTCATTGGTTGATCTCTTCCCACCCACCCTCCCCTGCCTTCCCTCTGAGGTTCAACAGTCTGTTGATTTGTTGATGCATCCAGTGTGGAAAACAGCAGATGAGTGGATAAAAAGCCCACTACATGGGAGAACATATTTGCCAATGATTGGTTCATGCATGAATTTCGTGCACTGGGCCACTAGTTTTTTCATATGTCTCTTGGCTTTCTATATGTTCACTTTGGAGAAGTATCAATTTAGGTCCTTTGCCCATTTTTTAAATTGGATTGTTTGTCTTCCTTTTGCTAAGTTGTATGAGTTCCCTATATTTTTTGGAGATTAACCCCTTATTGGATCAATCATTGGCAAATATGTTCTCCCATGTAGTGGGCTCTCTTGTCATTTTGTTGATGTGTTTTTTTTTTTTTTTGGTTTGGTTTGGTTTTTGGCAGTGCAGAGGCTTTTTATTTTAATGCAGTTTCATTTGTTTATATTCGCCTTAGTTTCCATTGCCCTAGGACAGTGGTCGGCAAACTCATTAGTCAACAGCGCCAAATATCAACAGTACAACGATTGAAATTTCTTTTGAGAGCCAAATTTTTTAAACTTAAACTATATAGGTAGGTACATTCAA
>NW_005357076.1:3839200-3852226 GCF_000412655.1 Myotis brandtii
CAGTGGTCGGCAAACTCATTAGTCAACAGAGCCAAATATCAACAGTACAACGATTGAAATTTCTTTTGAGAGCCAAATTTTTTAAACTTAAACTATATAGGTAGGTACATTCAACTTTAAATTCAACTTTAAATTTATGGTTTCCATCTTTCGTTTTTCTTTGCTTCTTCTTTGTAGCCATGTCAAACAGGGCACCTAAAAAAATGTTTCATTTTATAATAATAAAGCCACCAACACAAAAGAATTACAATTCTTAAATTGACGACAAAAATACCTGTAGGATTTGCAGCTGGTTGGAAAAATACAGGTAACTTTATATTTTGAGTAGGTACTTTTGTCACCCGCGCGCGACTTGCTGACGCGACTAGCACTAACCACTGCACAATGAGACCGCTGACTGACTGGCTCACTCAACTCGTGTATGAATCACGCGCACCTCCCCCATGCTGCGTATCCCGTGGCCCGCCTGAGCCGCATCTCCCATGGCCCGACCGACCAACACCTCCCACTTCTTCAAAATAGACTTGCTCAGGCCGAAAACCGACTTCTGCGCATGGGCCATGAAGTTTCAATTGCACTGTACGTGCGCACCCGCACATGGTATTTTGTGGAAGAGCCACACTCAAGGGGCCAAGAGCCGCATGTGGCTCATGAGCCGCGGTTTGCCAACCACTGCCCTAGGAGAAGTATCAGCAAACATGTTGATATGAGACATGTCTGAGATTTTTCTTCTAGGACTTTTATGGTTTCACATCTTATGTTAAGTCTTTTACCCATTTTGACTGTATTCTTATGAATGGTGTAAGTTGGTGGGTTTTTTTTGCATGTACCTGTCCAATTTTCCCAACACCATTTATTGAAGAGACTGTCTCTGCTCCATTGTATGCTCTTGCCTCCTTTGTCAAATATTAATTGAGCATAGTGGCTTTGGTTGATTTCGGGGCTCTCTGTTCTGTTCCATTGATCTATATGCCTGTTCTTGGACCAGTACTGGGTTGTTTTGAGCACAGTGGCTTTTTAGTATAACTTGGTATCTGGTATTGTGATTCCTCCAACTTTGTTTTTCTTTTTCAAGATTGCTGCAGCTATTGGGGGTCTTCTTTGATTCCATAAACATTTTTGGAGTTTTTGTTCTAGGTCTGTGAAATATGCCATGGGTATTTTAATAGCAATTGCATTGAATCTGTAGATTGCTTTGTGAATATGAACATTTTAATGATGTTGATTCTACCAATGCGTGAACATGGCACATTCTTCCACTTGTTTATATCTTTCTCTATCTCTTTTTTCAACATCATGTAGTTTTCAGAGAACAGGTCTTTTACCTCCTTGGTTAAGTTTATTCCTAGGTAACTTAAATTTTTTTGTTGCATTGGTAAATGGAATTTTTTTTAAGTTTCTCTTTCTGAGAGTGCACTATTGGTGTATAAAAAGGCTATGGATTTTGGGGTGTTAATTTTGTATCTTGCTACATTTCTAAAATCATTTATTAAGACTATTAGTTTTTTGATAGAATCTTTAGGGTTTTCTATGTCATCTGCGAATAATGAGTTTACTTCTTCCTTCCCAATTTGGATGCCTTCTATTTTTTCTTGTCTGATCACTATGGCCAGGACTTCTAGAACTATGTTGAACAAGAATGGTGAAAGAGGGCATCTCTGACTTGTTCCTGTTCTTAGTGGAAATGATTTTAGTTTTTGTCCATTGAGTGTGGTGTTGGTTATAGATTTGTCATATATGGCCTTTATTATGTTGAGGTTTGATCCCTCTATTATCACTTTGCTGAGAATTTTTATCTCAAGAGAGTGATGGATTTTGTCAAATGCTTTTTTCTACATTGATTGATATGATCATATGATTTTGTCTTGCAATATGTTTATGTGCTGTATCACATTTATTGATTTGCAAATATTGCATCCCTGGAATAAATCCCACTTGATCATAATGTATGATCTTTTTAATGTATTGCTGGATCTAATTTGCAACAATTTTGTTGAGGAATTTAGCATCTATGTTCATCGGGGATATTTACCTGTACTTCTCCTTCTTTGTCATGTCTTTATCCGGTTTTGGAATAAGGGTAATGCTGGCCTCATAGAAAGAGTTTGAAAGTGTTCCTTCCTTTTAAATTTTTTGGAATAGTTTGAGGAGACTAGGTATTAGTTCTTCTTTGAATATTTGGTAAAACTCCCCTGTGAATCCGTCTGAACCAGGGCTTTTGTTTGCTGGAAGTTTTTTTTTTTTTAATTTTAATTTTTTTTATTCTTGCTTCAATTTCATCAGTAGTTATTGGCCTATTCAGGTTTTCTGATTCTTCCTGATTGAGCTTTTGGAAGGTTGTATTTTTCTAGGAATATGGATATATTCCTAAAAATATGTTTTTCTATTACTTCCATTTTTTAAAATTGAATATTAAATGAATACTAAAAATTAATTTTGTGACAGGAATCATGTGTACTGGGATTTATCAATGAAGGGTGTATTGCCCTTATAAATGCTGAGATATTACTATAATGGTCTTTTATTATTTTAGAGTATTGCTAATAAAATTCTAATAAAATATTTTCCTATCACAATAACATAACATTTTATTATCATTAAAAAAATACCAATCCATTAATTCTTACCAATATCCAATTGTTCTAAAAGATAACAAGTCTTTATCTTAGGTAACATTATGTTTTAAGTGTTTTCCTCTTACTTTTTAAACCAACTACCATGTCATTTGCAAACTATCAGCACCCAAACTGTTTCCTTTGCTATTTCTGTCACTTGGAGAATTAAAAGGAACAGTTTATATAGCATCTTGTCTCCATAGTAATATGTATGTACTTGCTTTTTAGTCTTTCATTTAATGAGGAAAGTTTAAAGTCTCCCTCCCCCACATCTCTCCCCAAACTGTTCCAGCATGAAATAAAAACCTCCCAGAGCTAGCTCTCTGCCAGCTGTGGATTAACCACAGACAGCCATAGAATGGTCTACATAAATAGTAACCTGGTCAAATAATTAGGCTTCTCACCAACTTCAGACTGAAAATTTGATCTGTGCTAAAATACATCTGATTGTAATTTACGGTACAGAACAGTATGCCCCTGGAGTCTAAATTTGGCCTCATTCCAAATATGTGCATGTTGTATGTGTGTTTTACTTTAAAATGCAACACAAGATTATTGTGATGTGAATAGTATAACTTCCATTTTGTAAATTTTATAAAGAATATACAAAAACTATAAGATTTTAAATGAGGCAAAATCACAATTTAAATTAATTCCATTTTGAATGGTCTCTTGTTTTTCTTTAAGTAAATATTTAGTATTTAAACAATTTCGGATTTGTGCTCTGTTAGAGTGCAAAGACTTAAAATTGATGCCAACCATAATTTTTCTTCCCAGATTTATATCCTTTGCTAGGCCACATGTTCCAAACTATAGTACTGCCGAAAATAAAAACAGCACCATTATAAAATTTTCCCCCAAGTGTCAGATTTGCAATAAAAATAGGTCAATAGTTTATATGGTTATAGTTTAGAAAAATACTCTATATAATCAAGAAAATATTGTGATTTTTAAAGTTAGGGATTTCAGTCTACAAGTTAACCTTGCTACTCTTTGTTCCTATGAGCAAAGTGAATTCTAGCACTTAGAGGTTGAATAATGTTAATCAAAATTGAGAATGAAGCGAGACAATTTTACCCATTGAAATAGAAAACAAAACAAAACAAAAGGCAAGAGTAGGAGGGATGGAGAAAGACTAAGGCAGAGCCAAAGAACCATTTTAGCAGAGCTAGACTAATGCTTAGAAATCTCAAATACATAGATTTGTTATTCAACCACTCTAAGGATTTATCAGGGAGAATGGAAGAAATTAAGCTGTTTAATATACTAAAAGAATAGGAGGGAGATGATTATTTTGCTCTTCACCAGTGTTTACCTTAATTCTGTGTGATCATTTAGGGTTCATTTTAGTTGTCCTTACTTAAGAGCACAAACTCTTTTTTACTATTTCCATTAACAATTATCTGAAAAATAGATGTGTATGTGTGTGTACATAAACACCTACATAAATTTTAGATATCAGCTTGGAAGTATAAGAATATAAATTCAAAAACAAATAAAGCTAGTAGAGTAACCATGCCTTAAAATGATCAATTGTGAATACACAGTGATATAGGGGGGAAAAAGTCTTTTGTTTAGAAAAATACTCTAATCAGAATAAAATAGGACAGAAATAGATAATTATTTTGAAACATTCAGACCAGTGGATTTTAACCTATTTGGGTCTATTTAGACACACATATGCATAAAATTTTACATGCAGTGGCAGTAGGAGTGGGTCAGTAATCCCTTAAGGCTCATCTATAAATAATGGGTAAGCATTGGATTTGACTGAAGGTTAAGAACTTGTAATTTGGTTTCTTTCCTTGAGAATACAGAACCACATAAATTCAGTTTGATTAAAGAGTTTTCTTTTTTAAAAACATAGACAATCTGTAATAAAACAGAAGTAAATATCAAACTTCTGGAGTGGGAATGACTTTCAAGATTTACTATACAAAAGTTAAAACCTTTAGTGGGTTGTCTTCCAGTCCCAAGTGGGAGTGGGGGGAGCAACAACAACAACAACAAAAAAAAAAACAGGAAAAATGACTATAGTAAATATAACAAAGGGTTAAGATCTTTAGCCTATAAAGAACTTTAAAAATAGATTAAAAATTAAACAAATATTAGGACACCAATAGATAAGCCAAAAACATGAAAAAGTATTTCATTAAAAGAGAAAGGGAAATACACAAATAAATATATAGACAAATATTCCTCTCTAGCATTTTGAGAAACAACATTGTAGTACTCAATGGTGAAGAAAGGTTCATGAACTTAATAACTTAATACTATTGGTGGGAGTGCAACTGACACTGCTTTTTCAGAAAATAATTTGAAAATACACATGAGAAACCATAAACAAATTCTGAGAATCTGTCTACCTTAATGAAATAATCCAAAATATGGGAAAACATACATTCATGAATGTATCAACATACTATTTTTTTCACTGAAAATCTGGGAACAATATAAATATTCAATGATAGAAGAATAAATAGTCAAGTAAGGATTGGCATAAAAACCTACTCTAAATCTAACTACTGATCATTTAAAATGTGGCTAGTGTTAAAGACCTGAACTTCAAATTTTATTTAACTCTACTTTAAATATAAGGAACCACATGTAGCTAATGAAGCACATACAATGTGGCTAGTATGATCGTAAAACAGAATTTAATTTAAAAATGGAAGCAATGCAAAATATTTTTCTTGTTAAACATAATTTTATTTTTTTGGTAGGACTACATTTTATTTTTTGATCATTGTCAATTTAGTGATTGAACTGTGTTATAAATATAAGATAGACACAATTTCAAAGACTTAGTATAATTTAAAAAATGTTAAAAATCATACTTGTTGAAATAAGAAATATTTCAGATATGGTAAGATAAATAAAATATATTATTAACATTAATTTTACCAGTTTCTCTTTACTTTTTTTTAGGCTACTAGCAAATTTGTAATTGTATACATGGCTTCTATTATATTTCCATTGGCTGCTCAAGAGAATATTTTGAAGATATTAAAAGTGTTGATTATGAAAACTAAGTTGCAGACTAGAAAATATTTATGCTACACAATGTTAAATGAAACCTAAGATATATAAATAGTATGTACAACATATGGTTATAAACTACATCAAATCAATAGGAAAAAAATTAGAAGAGAATGCACCAAAAGTAAAAATGGTTAAATTTGAGTTTAAAAATTATGGATAATTTAAATATTTTTTATTTTTCAAATTTTAGTAACGTGGTTCGATTATTCTTCTGATAAAAATTGCTTAAAGGTAAGACTATTTTGTTCACTTAAAGAAATCTCTACACAAATAAGAGATATGCATAAACAGTGAGAAGAAGAGCAGATAAACTAATGAGAGTAAGTCTACATTCTTCAAGTAGATGGATGGCTGAAAAAGGAACAAACTAAATATGAGATTACTGACTTTGGTAAATATAAATTACTATTCATAGAAGCAAAAGTGAAAATAAAGAAGAATGTGTGATAACAAAAAATATTTGGACAACCAGAGAGCCTCACCACACCTAGACTAGCACTGATGAGGGAGTGCTGAAAGTACCAGATGGCGTGCCTCGAGACGTACCACTGTTGTCTGTTCTGAAGAACATAATTAGTCTGTTTTCCATGCCATAACAAAGGTGCTATAGTAACACCACTCAGAGAATGAGGTTGAGAGAATGAATAAATTAGAAGTCAAAAATAACAAATACACCACCACATAGCATGTTATTCTTCCTCTTAATGGGTCTACATGTTTTGTAAATCTCCCAGAGAATGTAAAATGTATTTTTTTGCAGGAGTGGGAATAAAATACGAATTATGACAAAACATAGTTTCTATTTGCTTGTAAGGAAAATACTGACTTTGACAACCATTAAGATAATGTATAAGTCATTTACAATTACAATGTTATATGATATGTACTACTTCATATCAATGACAGCAATAGAATCACAAGAAGAAAATCAGAACAAATATACCAGTGAATGCTGTAATGCTTGTGTCACCACTGATGGAATGTAATGCATCAATGGAATAGAATAATTCACTTAGATCGTCCTGCCTATGTGGCTGCTTTTGGAAGCATCAATGAAATTACTCATTTCACATATATTTTAATCTTTTTAAGGACTGAAATACTTGCAATCTTAACTATACCATGAATGTAGACATCAGCTTTTCTCCCATCCGAAATAACCCCCTTAAAGCATGTAGTAAGAAGCAGCAAGACAAAGTGGAAAGAAGGTGGGACACATAGGAGCATATTTATCACAGCTTTGCTGAAAGTGAAAGGGAGTGTGAGGTATCCTTGAAGTCCATTTCTAGGGGAAAAGATAAGGAAAATGTGAATGTGCATTATTCTAGAGATTTAAAAGCAATAAATTAGAAATATATACATTAGATTGGACAACCTAGATAGTGCATATTCTTAACAAGATACATTTTTCAAGGATATAGGACTCATATCAAACTCAGGAGCATACACATGGTGGGAGAGAAATGGTATCAGAGATCAAGAATGGTATGAAGCCCTGGCTGGTTTGGCTTAGTGGATAGAGCGTCGGCCTGTGGACTGAAGGGTCCTGGGTTTGATTCTGGTACAGGGCACATGCCCAGGTTGCAGGCTCGATCCCTAGTGGTAGGGCATGTGGGAGGCAGCTGATCAGTGAGTCTCTCTCATCATAGATGTTTCTATCTCTCTCCCTCTCCTTTCCTCTCTGAAAAAAAGAAAAAAGAAAAAAAATAATGATATGAAAAACAACAAAAGAGGAGCCATGTCTAAGACAAATTATAATAATATGAAAAGATTTGAGGATTCACTTAATTCTCAGCACCAGAGAGTTTAAACAAACAAGTACACTTATTTTTAAAAGTTTGCCACGTTACTCAAGCGTTACAGCATTCACTAGTATATTTGTTCTGATTTTCTCCTTGTGATTCTATTGCTGTCATTGATATGAAGTAGTATATATCATATAACATTGTAATTGTAAATGACTTATACATTATCTTAATGGTTGTCAAAGTCAGGTTGGCAAACTTGTTGTCCTTATTATGTGAATTTGGGCTACTTAACTTCTCTAGGCCTCATTGTTCTCATCTGAAAAATGGGAACAATAATACCTATTCAAGGTAATTATAAGAAATAAATGAGTGCTTAATGCAATGCCTGGCATATTATATAAACTCCATACATATTAAAATTTTATTAATATTTCTTTCTGTAATAATATCAAGAGCATTAGAAAGTTTTATTTTTTTTCATGAATGGTTTTATGTTACAGCTGTTAGTTACAATGCTGAACTGAAGTATGTTCTTTAACTTCAATATACAGTTTGGTATTTCCTTTGAAATACAAATACATAAAACAAAATTCATCATTCCCTTTACAAAAGCTCTCCCTGCCTCCTCTTTCTCTCCTTGATTTAATCATCCTATATCCTGCTGACAGATTAATCACCCTAATCACTCTTCTTTTCCTAGTAAATTAAATCCAAATGCCTCACACCCTAGCATTCAAAGCTCTCCACAATATTCCAACTTACATAGTAAACCAGCTGTAACCTCTATTACTCCACAGCATATGTCCTTGCTTCAATCATATAGAATGATTTGCTTCTCCCAACATAAATCTTCTGAGTCTTTATGTTGTTCTATATATCTGAAATATCCACTACTTTTACTTGTTGGAATTTTACCTCCATCAAGGCCCATTTAAAGTCTAACTTCCATCCCACAAAGATTTATTGCATTCCCACCAACAGATGTACTCATTCCTCTTTGAAACTACATAACATGTATATTATGCCATGAATAATCACAAGTATTTATTTCATTTTATTTAATAATATAAGCAACTTGCATTTGTCTTAAGTCCATAACCTGACTATAACCTTCAGGACAAGACTCCTTATTTTTATGTTTGTTATAGCGCAAAGCACAGTCTACAGTGTACCGATAATTTTTAAAAATCAAATTAAATTTGTATTCAGACTCTAGATCAGTGGTTCCCAAACTTATTTGGCCTACCGCCCCCTTTCCAGAAAAAATATTACTCAGCCCCTGGAAATTAATTTTTTTTAAAATTTTAATAGCAGTTACTCATCACCCCCAAATGCACCTGTGGCCATCACCGCCCCCCTGGATCACTGCAGCGCCTACCAGGGGGCAGTAGTGCCCACTTTGGGAATCACTGCTCTAGATATATTCCCGTGTAACTAAAATGCTATGAAAACAATAGGACTGCTGCATTTTCATATGCTAAAGGAAGAGTATATTCATGTTAGAGTTGGTCAACTCTCTAGTGCATAGGATCTGAAACTTTCTCAGTTCATAGCACACTTAGTGTACAAGTAATTTATTATAGTGCTCTAAGAAATACCGAAAAGTTCTGTTTTTTGTCAGGTCCAAGCAACTTAGTAAGTACTATAACCTTAACAATTTAATACGTTTTTTAAAAATAATACACATAAATTTTAAAAAAATTATTTCATTAAAAAAATAACCACAATATTTAATAATGGGATGTGCTAACAGGCATGGCACAAACCTTCAAGCTTTGGATTTGAATTAAATAGTGCAGCCCTGTTTCCTGTTCCAACCTGCTTTACAGGAGCCTTGTGGTGTTGTTGTTTTTTCCAATTGATTAAATTTTTAGACAGGGAGAGGGACATCAGTTTGTTGTTCCACTTTATGCATTTATTGGTTCTTTTTTTTTTAAATCTTCATATTGATTGATTCTTGTATGAGCCCTGACAGTGGATCAAACCCACAACCTTGGCATATAGGGACGATGCTCTAACTAACTAAGCTGCCCAACTAGGGCCTTATCTTTCTTTTCTTTCTTCCCTCCCTCTCTTCCCTTCCTACCTTCAATCCCTCCCCTCCCCTCTCCTTCTCTCTCCTCCCTTCCTATTCCTTCCCTTCTCTTTTTCTTTCTTCTTCTTCTTCTTCTTTTTTTAAATCACAGCAACCATTCCCAAAGATAGGACATCATCCCAAAGGAATGTATTGCAATTTAATGCTGAAATGGCACATTACTCTGAGATAAAGTATTCTACAGCACTCTTCTGAGTTTGGAATGGTACCCTGGGTGGCTTAGGACACAGGTTGGGAACTGTGGATCTAGTTGAAGAAAATACCTTGATAAGCATTTTTATTTGATAAAGCTAAAGCCCTTCTTGGCTTCTTTTATTTAAAAAATAGAGGTAATTTACTCTGCATGAGAAAGCAGAAGTAAACCTGAGTATGAGAGTGGCAACCTGGAGAGCAGAGGGGAGAGGATTTCATAAAGAGATGGGCCCTGACCAGATGATGGCAGCGGCATGCCCTAACAACTTTCCTAATGCTAATACCTAGCAATCAATTTTCATTTGTTTCCGATCCTATGCAGTATTATAATCCCTCTCTAGTAACTTAAACTTTCCATAAAAACAAGCTCTTATGTTTAAGTAATTTACCTCCCAAATATATTTAAGTAATTTTAATTTTTCTGCTCAATGAAGTTTGAATCTAAGAACTATTATCTTTATCTCCAAATCCAATGTTTAATGTCCTATCAATTTTAACTCTATAGTAACTTGCAACTCTGCTATCTTCCCTATTAATACATTATTAGTATTAATTTCCCATCAACACAAGCCTCGTTATTTTGTAAACACTTTTGCAACGGTTTCCTGTTTTGGCAAAGCTCTTCTGCTCAAAAACATTAAATGTCTCATTTCCTAAACAATCCATCTAAAGATCCTGACATGGCACTAAAAATCCTCTAAATCTGACGGTAATGGATCTTCCCTATATTTTCTTTGATGAGTCGTGACCTTCATGAAACTTACTCTAACTACACAGGGCTTCTAGCTAGTCTACTTGTACATATAGATCTTCTATCTGCCTATATCCTTTCCTTTGCTGGTGATATTTACTCCTCTAGAATATGTTCTTCACCTTCTACTTAGTCAACAAGAGCAAGGGTTGGCAAATGTTTTCTGTTAAAGGCCTGGAAGCAAATTATTTTAGGTTTGTGGGCCATATGATCTCTATTGCAACTACTCAACTCTGCTGTTATAGCACTTGAAGCAGCTATAGAATTAGCTTGGTTGTATCCCATTAAAGCTTTATTCGCAAGAAAAGGCATTGAGCCAAATCTGGCCACTGGACATATTTTTCTGAGCTCTGAATTAAAGGTACAGAAGAAGGCACACACTACTTAGTGGAAATGAAAACAACCGCTCAGACAAAAAGAATGTTGGAGAGGATATTAACAGAAAATCCAATGTAAGATGGTACGGAAAGTTAGCTTCCTCTTAATAACAAAGAGCATGGAGAAATGGAAAGTTAATGTGGGTTTAGAGAGAAGGAAACTATGTAATTACTTTCCTAGTATCTTCTCTTGAAATGACAACATCTGACTATTTTCTGCGACTAGCACTAAATCAACACAAGTCCCTTACATTTAGTATAACAACCTATTTCCAGAGGGCACTATATTTTCTTGTTTTAATTGTTGCTGCTCTCTATCTCCACCCCTCAATCCCACTCAATACTTCTTCCTAGATGCCTCTGAAGACAACTGTTGAAACAGATCGTCTAGCTTCCCTGAGCAGGACAGGATCATTTATTTAACTTTTATACCCTGAGTGTTCTTATCTGTTGGAAGAAACAAAAAATTGTCAAGTGGTCAAATGTGCAAAGCAATTTTCTTGAAGATAATTTTAAAAATTTTAATTGGAGTAGCATGTCTCCCTAAAATTTAAAAATAGCATGTGATAGTTTAAAAAATGACTGGATAAGAAATTCAGATATTCATATTCTGATCTAGATTTTAGACAACTACTTTGAAACGTGAATGATATATTTAATCTTGATGAGCTTCAGTTTCTTCATTTATGAAAAATAGACAGGAGCCCAGCTGCTGTGGCTCAGTGGCTGAGCATCCATCCATGAACCAAGAGGTCACCGGTTCCATTCCCAGTTAGGGCACATGCCCGGATTGCTGGCTTGATCCCCAGTAGGGGACGTGCAGGCAGCAACCAATTGATGTTCCTATCTCTATCCCTCTCCCCTTCCTCTCTCTAAAAGAAAAATAGATAGGAGATTGGGTGGATGATCTTGAGAGGCACTTTCATCTAAAAAATTCTAGAATCCAGTTAGGTTTTAAATTAACTGATTTTTTTTAATTGAGGTTAAATTCCTATAATATAGAATTAACCATTTTAAAATGAAAAAAATGTCATTTAATACATTCACATATTGTGCAACCATTACTTCTATCTTGTTTCAAAACATTTTCACCACCCCAAAAAGTAACTTCTTACCCATTAAGAAGTTACTCCACATTACTCCTAGCCCCAGGCAACCACCAATCTCTTTTCTGTTTCTATAGATTTACCTATTTTGGATATTTCACATAATTGAAAGGATACATTATGTGATCTTTTATGTGTGGCTTCTTTTACTTAGCATAAAATTTTGAAGTTCATTCACATTGTAATATGTGGTATATCCTTTTTTATGATCAAATAATATCCCATTGCATGGATATATCATAATGTATTTATCCATCTATCTGGTTATGGGCATCTGGCTTACTTTCCAAACTTGACTTTTTTGCGTAATATTTATAAAAACAATAAATAACATAAACATGTACATATCAAAAGTTTACTTTAAAATAGATTTGAAGGAATATTCTGAGGGAATCCCTTTCATCAATAAATTGATAAATCTTAGTGAGCCAGAAATGCAACTAACTACACCTTCTGATACATATAACTCAATGAGGTTTTAATAAAAACTTTAAAAATACAAAATTCTATCTATATATATAAAACCCTAAGCACGGTCTACCCTTTGACTGGCTGCTATGATGCGCACTGACAACCAGGGGGCAGATGCTCAATGCAGGAGCTGCCCCTGGTGGTCAGTGTGCTCCCACAGCGGGAGCGCATCTCAGCTGACCAATGGGTGCCAGATGCAGGGCTCAGCGGCAGCAGGTGCAGGTTTGGGCTCCTCCCCAGCCACCTGCAGCTTCATGCACTACTACATCTTTCGAAACTGGCAGTCCAACATCCCCCAAGGGGTCCTGGATTGCGAGAGGGTGCAGGCCAGGCTGAGGGACCCAACTGGTGCATGAATCCATGCACGGGGCCTCTAGTCTAACATAATCTACACTAATAAAAGAGAAACATGGTAATTGGCGTACGACCGCTACCCTTTTCATTGGCTAATTAGCAAGATATGCAAATTAATCACCAGCCAAGATGGCGGTTAACTGCCAAAAAAGATGGCGGTTAATTTGCATATGTAGGCACAATGCAGGGAGGCAAAAGGGAAAGCTCGGAAGAAACCCCCTGGCACTGACAGTGATCGGAAACCCAGGGGGGAGCTAAGAGCCGGGGGGCAGGGC
>NW_005357076.1:3852571-3853294 GCF_000412655.1 Myotis brandtii
ATCTTAGTGAGCCAGAAATGCAACTAACTACACCTTCTGATACATATAACTCAATGAGGTTTTAATAAAAACTTTAAAAATACAAAGAACTATCTATATATATAAAACCCTAAGCACGGTCGACCCTTTGACTGGCTGCTATGATGCACACTGACAACCAGGGGGCAGATGCTCAATGCAGGAGCTGCCCCCTGGTGGTCAGTGTGCTCCCACAGCGGGAGTGCATCTCAGCTGACCAATGGGTGCCAGACGCAGGGCTCAGCGGCAGCAGGTGCAGTGGGGCTGGGATGAGCGGGAGTGGCGCGTCGCCCTGCCATGTTTGGGCTCCTCCCCAGCCACCTGCAGCTTCACACACTACTACATCTTTCGAAACTGGCAGTCCGACATCCCCCAAGGGGTCCTGGATTGCGAGAGGGTGCAGGCCAGGCTGAGGGACCCGACTGGTGCATGAATCCGTGCACGGGGCCTCTAGTCTAACATAATAAAGTTTATAAAATACATGGGTCAGGCTCTGAAACAAAGTAATAGGGAACACAAGTGCTCTTTAAGAACCTACACGGAGATGGTTGTTCTTTTATTTTTTTTAAATATATTTTATTGATTTTTCACAGAGAGGAATGGAGAGGGATAGAGAGTTAGAAACATCGATGAGAGAGAAACATCGATCAGCTGCCTCCCGCACACCCCCTACTGGGGATGTGCCCGCAACCAAGGTACATCCCT
>NW_005357076.1:3853425-3858968 GCF_000412655.1 Myotis brandtii
AGTCCGCAGGCCAATGCTCTATCCACTGAGCCAAACCGGCCAGGGCGGAGATGGTTGTTCTTGTCTGCCATATTTATCTTGAAGTGATTTTAAGTAGTTAACTAATGGAATGCAAAAAAGTGACTTCTTCCGTCTACTGGTGGACACAGTTGTTTTAAATCCGAGTTCAAGAATGACAAATATGCAACATACCACTGGGTATGTGCCCGCAACCAAGGTACCTGCCCTTGACCGGAATCGAACCTGGGACCCTTGAGTCCACAGGCCGACGCTCTATCCACCGAGGCAAACAGGTCAGGGCAGGAAGGCCTACTCTTGCATGAATTTCGTGCAGTAGGCCTCTAGTAACTTTATAAATGGAAAATGACTAAACTGAAAGCTTTTGCTTTAACATTCTAGGAGGTCAATGTTTCGTATTTTGATAAAAATCCAAATTTCAAACCATTTTCTGTGTCATAGAAAAGAGCTAAACTGTCAGTAAATGCACTGTATTGACCTTGACATTTTCTTCTTAGGTGCTGCCAGCACATAAAAAGGAAAGGACTGCTTGTACACTTGACTAATTTCTTTATTGCTGAAGCCAACCCTGATTGTTGCTGGATTAGCATCTATCTGCTCACAACAGTAGCATAAGGAGTCAAAAAGATACAGATACCCCTTGACAATAGATATGAAACCTTTACAATATTGGAAGCTTTTTATGTTAATTACATTTTTCAGATATCATATATAACTTAGACATTAATTGTCTTCTGAATATGAAGTTACAACTTATATAATTTTAAAGTAAGAAAACTGACTAAACTGCATTGTTAACACTGTATCAGGCTATAGTTCAGAAAGTGTAATTCCTGAATCAGCATCTACAATGTCCCTGGGAACTTGCTAAAAATAAAAATTTTTGGTCCCATACCAGAACTATGGAATCAGACACTGTGGGTGGGACACAGCAATCTGTGTTTTCACAACCCTTCCAGGTGATTGTGATGCATGTTAAAATATGAAAACCACTGAACTAGAATAATGAAATATCCATTATCCTTACGACTTTTATTCAACATAAGGAAATTCAAAATCTTTATGAAGATGGCGAAGGGGGGGCACTACAAAACATAAAACCTTGCTGTAGTGGAGGAAAAAATAGATTAGTTCTAATACTATCTAGATTACGCATGTCAAACTCACAGACCGAGTTTGACATGCTTCAGTAGAATTAGTTTCCCTGCAACCATAGCATTGGCATGAACACATCCAATCTGCTATTATTGGTTTCTATATTGGGTTTCCAAGTTATTTCTCGTGTTAACAGGGTACTGCAGATCTATTAGCACATTTTGCAGATGAAGAAATTAAAGCCCAGAGAGGTTGCTCTACTTCAGTGATGGCGAACCTTTTGAGCTCGGCATGTCAGCATTTTGAAAAACCCTAACTTAACTCTGGTGCCGTGTCACATATAGAAATTTTTTGATATTTGCAACCATAGTAAACAAAGACTTATATTTTTGATATTTATTTTATATATTTAAATGCCATTTAACAAAGAAAAATCAACCAAAAAAATGAGTTCACGTGTCACCTCTGACACGCGTGTCAAAGGTTCACCATCACTGCTCTACTTGCCAAAGGTCATACAACTAATGCTTTGAGGAGGCACTAGCATTCCAGCTCACTGACTTGTATGTCTGCTTATTTGTTTATACACACCCTGCAATTAATGAGATAACAAAAAAAAAAGAAAGAAAAGATCAGGAAGAATATAACAGAATCAGTTAAATTTTGAGAACAAAGAAACATAGCACAGGGGTCTTGAATTAGCTCTAAATTTGTTCTAACTTTTTTGACAGCCAAAGCAAAAAGTAAGACATCCAGTTACCTGGCTTTCATTCTTGAAGAGATGAAAAATACCACTTTCATATGAGAAATATTTGGTTCTAAAATTTACTTCTCATATGGTGCTTAAAATGTTGAACACTGATTAATACAGACTATGCTGTCCTCAACAACTTCTCAATAGCAAGTTCAGTGTATTTACTGTTTATAGATTGTAGCATTCTTCAATGAAAAACTAATACATTGATATCAAACCAACCCAGTAAAAGTAATGCAGATGGGATAAAGGCCAACTAAGTAGCTTTCTGATGGCCAAGCCTAAAATGTAAAGAGTTAGAGAAAATGATAGACTGTATGTTCCTCAAATGATCCTCTATCAATATAAATTCTCTAAAGTAGGGTGAGAAAAGTTGAATAGGAGACAATTTGAGGTTGTACTTTCTACAAGAGTCTTTTCACTTGGTACATGTTCCATAATCTCATGCCACCCATCTATAATAATAAAAGGGTAATATGCTAATTAGACTGGATGTCTACCGGACATCCTTCCTGACGAAGCCGGGGCCAGAGGGAAGCCAGCCCTGGTTCCTCAGTCTGGCCTGCGGGGATCGGGCCTAAACTGGCTCTCCGACATGCCCCGAGGAATCCCGGATTGTGAGAGGATGGTTCTCGGTGATACACCCCGGAATCGGGCTCCCTCCTCTCTGGTTCTGGGTGTGTCACCCGAGAACCACAGCTGCCAAGTCACTGCAACTCAGCAGCTCCTGCGTTGAGGATCTGCCCCCTGGTGGTCATTGCGCATCATAGCTACTGGTCGGATGGTTGCTTAGGCGTTTATATATAAAGATGTTAAAGGGTCTCCTTTGAGAAGAAAAAGAGCCCTAGTTGGTTTGGTTCAGTGGATAGAGCGTTGGACTGGGGACTGAAGGGTCCTGGGTTTGATTCAGGTCAAGGGTACATGCTTGGGTTGCAGGCTCAATCCCCAGTAGGGGGCATGCAGGAGACAGCTGATCAATGATTCTTTCTCATCATTGATGTTTCTATTTCTCTCTCCCTCTCCCTTCCTCTCTGAAAAAAAATATATATATTTGAGGGGAAAAAGAAGAAAAAAGATAAAAAATATGAACAATAAAAATGGTAATAAGTACATCTCAATCAACAATTGAATCTAAAAACACAAACAAGAACAAAAAGAAACTACTAGATACAGAGAACATTTTTTTTCTTCCTTTTTTAGAGAGAGAAGAAGGGAGAGACAGAGAGGGAGAGAAAGAGAAACATCAATGTGAGAGAGAATGGTTGCTTCCCAAACACATCCTGACTGGGGATTGAACTCCCAACCTAGGTATGTGCCCTGACTTGGAATTGAACCTGCAACCCTTTAGTGTATGGGATGACACTCCAACCAATGGAGCCACTTGGCCAGGGCCAGAGAACATTTTGATGATTGCCAGGTGTGAGCTGGGTTGGGATTGGGTGGGTGAAAAAGGTGAAGGGATTAAGAAGTACAAATTGTAGTTATAGATAAGTCATGGGGATGTAAAGTACAGCATAGGGAACATAGTCAATAATATTCTAATAACAATGTGTGGTGTCAGATGGGTGAGAGATTTATTGGGATGATCATTTAGTAAGTTACATAATGTCTAATCACAGGGGTAAACACCTGAAACTAATATAATATTGTATGCCAACTGTAATTGAAAAATAAAAAAATGATTTAAAAATAAATAAAATAAATGCTACAGATTTTAGGGCTAAAATCATTTTAATTATGTAAAAGTTTTTCATATTAAAAAAATCTAGTAAGTGCTACTATATTTTTGCTATTTTTCTAGCTAACATTCCTGCCTAAATTGAAGCATCAATCTACATAAGAGCAAAATTCTTCATAGCAAATATTATCTTTAGCATGCACAATAATTAGGTTCTAATCACTTAGTTTAATTACTATAAAAGGACTTGCTAGAAAATATTTATAGCTAACCCTTTTATATACTTAACTATATTATTTTAAAGAATATTAATGATTTTGAGGGCTTTTAATTTTTCATAATGCTATAATAATCAATGTTTACAAAACCACTTTCCGAAAACAAGACACAAGGGCTCATAGAAAACCACACAAACTGTCATGGTTAGGAAGCCATTCTGAAATAGGAATTCCACATAAGTAAAAAAAGATCCAATGGCAACCATGGCAAAAGATGCAATTTCATAGGTTTAAATATAAATATTAGTATATCCAGATCTGTGAAACATGAATTCTAATAAAGAATAAAGAATATTTATTGTTCCTGTGACTCATAATAACAAGGGCATAGCATGTGCTAGCAGATTAAATTTGTATTTCTAATTGTCATCAAAATTATTTCATGTAACAGATAAAGAAATTAAGAACTGGATTGGTTAAATAACTGCCTTCAGGCCTTCAGACAAATAGCTAGTAAGTACACAACTGACCTGGGACCTAAATTCAGATCTGACCTCAAAGCAAAAATCCACATCACTCTGTCTCTGATTAAAGAATATACATATACGTATGATAAAGCTTTAAACATTTATTGAAAACAGCACATGTTTAAAATATTTATCATTAATTTAAAACACTAGTCAAAATGGAATCATATCTGTTGGTGTTTTTGGATTCTCTATTTTCTTTCATACTTATCATATCTTTATTACACCAATACCATATCTTTATTACTATAACTTTATATACAAGCAATTAACTTCTTCCATCTTGTTTGTCTTTAAGAGGGTCTTGAATACTATCTATCCCTTGAATTTCCAAAAACATTTAAGGATCAGTTTATCAATCTAACCACATACAAAACACCCCTTGTTAGGTGATTTTTACTAGAATTACACTGAATCTACAGACCAATTAAAATGCAAATCAGATTTTGGCAAAGTCTGCCATGTTTCCAAGGAACAGTAAAAAGCCAATAATAATCAAGATAAAGGTATTAACAGAAGATGAAATATAAACTAGTTGGGTTCAAAGGAGAAATGTAAACTAAAAACAAAGCCATCGTAGAGGTCAGGATTGGGTAAAGTAAGCGAAATAATGAAAGCAACAAAATAAATTAGTAGACTAATGATAAACACAGGGTTTTGGGGGCAGTGAAAATACTCTGTATGATACTATAATGTTACATATTTGATCAAACCCATAGAATGTAACACCAAGAGTGAATTCTAATATAAACTATTAACTTTAGGTGATTATGACTTGTCAATGTAGGTTCATCAATTGTAACCAATGAACCACTCTGGAGGGGATTTTCATAATGGGGAAAGCTATGCATGTAGCTTCCTCTCAATTTTGTTGTGAACCTCAAACTTCTTTAAAAACACAAAATCTGAGAGAAACCAAGATGGCAGCATAGGTAAACACCGGAAATTGCTGCCTCACACAACCACTTCAAAAATACAACTAAAAGACAAAACGGACATCATCCAGAACCACAGGAAGGCTGGCTGAGTGGAAATTCTACAACTAGAAGGAAAGAAAAAAGCACACTGAGACTCAGAGGAGGTATGGAAGTAGAGTGCAGAGGTATGGAGGTGCACACAGAAAGGGCTGGCAACTGAGGACATGGTTGTCTTTTTCAATCGGGAGGAAGTCTCAAGCTCCAGACTGCTCTGAACTCCAGTTCCGGGTGAGTCTCTGGGGACCCAGACTCATACGGGGAGAAACTGGACTGTCT
>NW_005357076.1:3860781-3879371 GCF_000412655.1 Myotis brandtii
GGGTTAAGGGCAGAGGGTGGGGTGGGAACTGGGTGGAGGGGAGCTATGTGGGGAAAAAAGAGGAACAACTGTAATAATCTGAACAATAAAGATTTAATTTAAAAAAAGATTAAAAACAAAAAGCAAACAAACAAAAAATAAAGTGAATGTCTTAACTCCAAAAAAAAAAACCACAAAAAACCCACAAAATCTTTCAAATTTCAGTAAGTCCAGAATTGACAAAATTTTAAAAAAAAATGTAAATCTAAGTAACATCATGATGCTCTTAAGTTAGAGTTATAAAATAGAATAGAAAAATTGTTTAAAATGTAATTGAAGATAACAGCATTTACTTTCAATTAAAAAGTTTATTTTATTTGCATTCTTCACCTCAACATCAAAAATAGTCTAAAGATGTCCCTAAAGGGTGGCCTCAAATATACAAATGGCAGTAAGTCAGTTAAGGCACAGCCTTTGTCTTGAGGCGAAGGTGAGAGAAGGCTCTCTGTAAGAGTCATCACTGTACCTCTAACTACTTTCCTAAGGGCCTTTTAATACCACTAGCTACACCACCACCTTCTCCCTCTCCCCCATCAGAATCATTGACCACTAGGGAACCTTGAGCAGAAACTGTACTGAATGGAAAAGGGTAGTCGAGAAGAGAGGTATAGTTGTACTTTAACAGTGTAATAAAATACAAAAATTTAAGAGGAGGAAATTGCCTATACAGTGTAGTAAGAAATAATGAGAAAATGTGGTATAAAGGAAAAAAGATGGGGTACCTGGGTTTGAGAACTGGCTGTCAGTGACTGCGATATGTGACCTATATCTAGTTCCATAAAGATGTTATATTAAATGGAAATGAATTGAGATTGCAAACTCAATAACTTCATATAAATTGTGAACCTGGGGCAATACAAGATCAGTTAATGTTTAACATATAGTTTTAAACAAAAATGTATAATGAAAATTAATATTGTTCTTATGAAATAAGTATTTGTCATGAATAATTCAAATAGAGAAAAACATAAAATAGAAAGTGAAAAGTTGCCCATAATCCCACTTCCTAGAGATAAAAATTAAGTTTTATTACTAATTCTCAACTACCATAAAAATCGATTTAATATATTATTACTCTAACATAAAATTACCTGGGTAATTTCCATGAAAATTTTTTATTACAATGCACTATTAAATATAATAAGTGAATTCTATTCTTTTGGATTCTAAGTAACATCATGATTCTAAGTATTAATGACTAGCAATCTGGACTGTAAAATCATAGATACAAGGGAATTCCCGAAGATCTAAATAATCTGTAACTTCATGTTAACACTTGTGGTTCTTGGGAAGATCTTAAATTCATAAATTAGTTTCTTTATCTGGAATTATTAAATTGGACTGAGGATTTTACTTAGTGCATGTAAATACTACTAAATCACTAAATGCCTCGTGTAACAGATATAAAATAAAGACATGACATTTCAGCTAACGAAGCAAAGGCATTTATCTTGAAATTTTCTTGCTATAGAAAGAGAAACCTTTAAATGTGGCCTTACGTTTGCAAAAATCAGCAACTTTAATCTATCCACTTTCTTTTGACCTTTACACTGAGCCTCAAAAAACTGTTCAGCAACATAAATTCGATCTCAAAAGGCTGCTGCAGATCTCATTTTCTGCTGTTTTTCCATTAGGTATTTATGGGACTTGCGAGTGTTACAGGGGACTAGTAAAACGCCAAAGTAATCCTGCAGTTCCTGTGTATGAATTCAGCTTTTCCCTTTGAGATGATAACTTTTTTCCCCTTGCCAAGGCCTTTTCAGAATCAAGTATAAAACTGAGACCAAAGGTGCAATGTTCTTTTTTAAGAGGTAGGATGGGTGAGTTGGGACAGGGAAGGAGGAAAGAACATTTACCAGGTTTAGCATTTCAACTGTTAAAACAAAATAAAATTTTAAGCCACTAAGGTAGCTTGTTACACATTTGTACTAATTGAAATCACAGCATGATTAAACAAGATAGAAACGGAATCCAGTGAATTCTGAAGTTTGAAGATCTCAACTGTGTTCTTACCATCTCATAAAGGCACAGGAAACCAGCTGCTTCCATTTATGAACTGTATTGAACACATGTGCTCCGGTACACCCATGACATAACGTGTAACACTATACTTTCAAACAAGTTTGCCAAGTAGGGGGAGGGTGCACAAATATGTTAGTGAGACAAAAAACATTATATATGCTTATTTTTTGTAATGCTAGTAAGAACTTCAAGTTGTGTTTCCATTAATGTGCTTTGTAATCCATTTTAAAACATAAATAATGAAATCAGTGGACTTAAAAAGAAATCCATTCATTATAAACATAGAAGTTTATTAAAACCTAAATCTAAATCAAGCTGAGACAAAGAGAAATATTAAATTAAGTCAATCATACCTACCACTCACTCACTATGGACAAAAGACTATATTAGTCATAGGATACTTTCCATAATTTATATAAAACTAGACCAGATTCTCCTCGTTTTCCCCATCTCAGTTAGTGGAAGTTCCATCCTTGACTCATTTCTTTCTCTCATACCTTACTTCCAATACAACAGCAAATTCTATTATATCTATCTGCAAACTATGTTCAGAACCTGATTGCTTTACACCGCTTCCACTGCCAATAACCCAGTCCAAGCCACCATATCTCTCACCTGAATAATTGCAGTGGTCTCCAACTTGATCTCCCTACTTCTATCTTTGAGCCATTAAGTTCCTTGTTCACATAGCAGCCAGAATAACCCTACTACAATGTTATGTTGCATTTCCCCTCAACACAAGGCTTTTTTTTCATTCAGGGTAAAAAATAGTTCCAAACAAGAGAACTCAAAGAGGCCCACACCAAGACACAGCATCATTAAAATACAACAGGTTAAAGACAAAGAGAGAAACTTAAAAGCAGCAAGAGAAAAATTTACCTACAAGGAAGTTCCCATAAAACTGTCAGCTGACTTCTCAACAGAAACTTTGCAGGCAGAAAGGATTGGTAAGAAATATTCAAAGTGATGAAAAAACAAGGACCTACAACCAAGATTACTCTACCCAGCAAAGCTAGCATTTAGAATCAAAGGATAGGTAAAGAGCTTCCCAGATAAGAAAAAGCTAAAGGAGTTCATCATCACTAAATCAGAATTTTATGAAATGTTAAAAGGTCTTCTTTAAGAAGAAGAAAAAAAGATAAAAAATATGAACAATAAAATGGCAATAAATATATACTTATCAACAATTGAATCTAAAAAACAAGATAAATGAACAAGCAGAACAGAAACAGTCATAGATACAGAGTACATTTTGATGGTTGCCAGATGGGAGGAGGTTTGGTGAAATGAGTATAAAAAGGTCAAGCGGCCCTGGCCGGTTTGGCTCAGTGGATAGAGTGTCGGCCTGTGGACTCAAGGGTCCCAGGTACGATTCCGGTCAGGGGTATGTACCTTGGTTGCAGGCACATCCCTAGTGGGGAGTGTGCAGGAGGCAGCTGATCGATGTTTCTCTCTCATCAATGTTTCTAACTCTCTATCCCTCTCCCTTCCTCTTTGTAAAAAATCAATAATATATATTAAAAAAAAAAAAAAAGGTGGAGCGATTAAGAAGTACAACTTGGTTGTTCCAGAATAGCCATGGGTATGTAAAGCACAGCATTGGGAATATGAATATATATATGCCTAATATGCAAATTGTCCCTACAGGAGTTCGACTAGGAGACTGATCGCTTACTATGACGTGTGCTGACCACCAGGGGACGGCGCGGAACAAAGAAAGGCCCAGCCGGCAGCCAGGGAAGGGAGGCCCCAGCTGGCAGTCAGAAGGCCCTGATCGGCCCTGATTGCTGGCCAGGCTTAGGGACCCTGCCTGTGCACGAATTTCGTGCACTGGGCTTCTAGTATAGTAATAATATTCTAATAACTATGCATGGTGTCATACGGGCGTGAGATACATCCAGATGATCATTTAGTAAATTATGTAATGTCTAATCACTGGGGTGTACACCTGAAACTAATATAATAATATATGTCAACTGTAATTGAAAATTAAAAGAATGATTAAAAAGCAAAAATAGTATTCACAGTGACCTGTAAAGTGTTATATAATATGCCCCTTAGCTCTTTCACATTAGCTATATCTCCTACTTTTCCCATTGTTCACTCCATTCCGGCCCTATCAGCCTCCGTGTTTCTTAAACATGCTATGCTGCCAGCATAGCCTTTATACTTACTATCTATTCCATGTGTTTAGATTGTTTTACTCCTTACTCTCTGGCTCCTTTAACTTTTTCAAATTTTACTTAAAATGTTACCTAATGATCCTATTTGAAAGTGTAACCCCTCTTTTCCAGGCCCCAGCTTTCCTTATCTCCTTTTCTGTTTTATTTTTCTCCACACTTATTATCTAGTATACTGTATCTTTTGTTTAAAGTCTTTACCCACTAAAATGTAAACTCCTTGGAGACAACAATTTTTTAATTTTGTTGGTCACCGCAGTATTTTCAGTGCCTAGAAATGTACCAGGCACACATTAAACCTTTAATAGGAATGAATTAAGCATACAAGACATTTAAATATAAGTACTTATTTAAAGGTAAGTTATCTTTTGAACTTCTTCTATATCTCTTCATAAAAATGATTAAAAGTTCATGAAATAGTCTTTCAATGTATGATGGGTAGGAATATACAGTAAAACTCTTTTAATAATAATCCCTAAACTGTTTGTAGATTATTATTTTACAGATGCACATTCACATACTGTTCTTTCAAAGATGAAAATTTCCCAAAACTACAACACGAAGGATACAGGATGAGTGTCATGTATAAAATATAGTTTATGTATATTCCTGAAATTTTTCTTAAGTCACTGTTCATTAGTAAAAATACTTTAGATATATAATTTTGGAAGCATCCAAGTAACACATGTGTACAAGAATCTTTGGGTGTCTACATGAATACTCCAATTCAGATTAATCATAAAA
Organism: Myotis brandtii; assembly: GCF_000412655.1. Classification (NCBI taxonomy): domain Eukaryota; kingdom Metazoa; phylum Chordata; class Mammalia; order Chiroptera; family Vespertilionidae; genus Myotis; species Myotis brandtii. The sequence goes on from NW_005357076.1 coordinate 3,865,767, forward strand.
GCAATAGTCCTTTTAAGTTCAGCAAACATCCTTTTAGGAAGTTTTGCTTATGATTTTTCTCTTAAAATACATTTAGGATCTATATGTTCTCAAATAACAATGTAATTTCTTTCCAAGAACATTTCATTGAGTTTTATTAGTATTTTATTTATACTTTGCTTAATTCCTTAAGGATTAAGGTGGTTTAGAAGGATGTAAAAAGGACTATTCCAGGATTGAAAGTTAGTGGTAAAGAAGAAAACAGAGTAAACCTTAAATGTATGCTATAAACTGCACAAAGAGATTTGCTTTTAGGCTTCTAATAACCATGGGGGGGGGGGGGGGGGGGGAGGAAAAATATACTGATACAACTGAAAACCTACAAAAGACTGGCAAATATGGGTAAACAGTAGATAGAGATTCTTTGTTTAAAAATAAACAAAGATAAAATAATCACATTAGATAGAAATTTCTGAAGACTTTTTATTCAAATTTTTCATGTTTATTTGATGAATTTTGAGTCATCACTGTATTAGAATTAAAAAAGACAGCTTTGAGACTATCACAAATCCTTAAATCCATAAAATATGCATATGCTAATAAAAACTTGTTTTTATCCTAAATTTTATGTGGGAATCATCTTTCTTTTATATCTATCTCTAAGCTTAAAGTTAATCAGTTTTAGTCTCCTGTTCTCATTTAAAGGCAATTAAAAAAAATTTTTTTTGTTGTTAATCCTCTCGTTAGGAATTTTTTTCCATTGATTTTTATTTTAGAGAGAGTGGAAGGGAGAAAGGGAGAGAGGGGACGGGGAGATAGACATAGAGAGAAACATCAATGTGAGAGAGACACATCAATTGGTTGTCTCTCACACTTGCTCCAACTTACCCGGGCCAGGAATCAAACCTTCAACCTAGGTATGTTCCCTTAACCAGGAATGGAATCTACCACCCTTTGGTGCATGGGCCGATGCTCTAAGCACTTAGTCACACCAGTCAGGGCTTAAAAATAATTTTTCAAAAAGAATAATTCTTATCATTTCAGAAGGGCAACTACTATTTCATAAGCTGTAAAAACTCACTAAATATTTCACATTGAATGCTAGATGGTTGATTAGACACATTCACTACCTAAGATCATAGCAAATTTGAATCATACTATGAAAGTTACATTTATGAATGGCAAGAAACTATCTTGTTCATTCATTCTGAAGTGGATGACTCAAGTATGACTTAACTATAACACACTACTTGGTGGCCAAAATACAAAATGATTTGGATTTTTGTACTTAGATATGAAATATACGTCACTTACTGAATTTACTTTCAGAAAATTTGGTAGTGTTAAGAGAAAATGTGTTCTCTCTACACTTTTCCAAAACTTTATTTTCCTAAACTCTATAGATTGATCTACAGAATTTTAGAAAAGCTCTTCATATGTACTATTTAAAAAGTTTTATTTTTCCTGCGAGTCCCATAATAAAAGAGATTTTTCTTAATATGCTGTATAACTTCTAAATTTTCCAAATTGTCAAAAACATTTTTTCATGTTTCCCTTGCCTGGGTGGCACAGCTGGTTGGATGTCATCCTGTGCAACAAAGGTTATGGGTTCAATTCCCGGTCAGGTACATACCTAGGATTTGGGTCCCATTCCTAGTCAGGGCACATACAGGAGGCAGCCAATGGATGTTTCTCTCTCACGTCAATGTTTCTCTCTCTCTCTTCTCCCCCTTCCTCCCCCCCCTTTCTCTCTTTGCTTTAATAATATTTTTTTAAATTTTTCAATTAGATTTCAGGTTCAGTATAGTTTCAGGTACGAAGGCCTTCCTCTGTTTTTAAAAATCAATTTAAAAAACATATCCTTGGGTGAGGATTAAAAGAAAATTTAGACAGACTTTATCTAATTTAAGAAACATATTAATGATATCATAATACAATCCTAAGAAATGTTTTAAATTTGTTGATGCTTAGGACTTGGAGTTTTAGTATAAAAATACGATCAACAAATAAAAAAGACACACTACAGAGAGATTAGTCTGTTCTCAAAACCTGTAATGTATTTGTATAAGATTTAAAACAGACATATCCTTTTAAAGTCAAGAACTTTCAAATGCAACAGTTAATCCACATAATAATTCAACAACCAAGATAGGTTTAAAGTTCTAACAGATACCATATGCAACCTGTAATAAAGCCTGAGTTAAGCTATTTCAAGCAACAGGATAATTTCATTTTCCATTCTAAGTACCCATTTATTTTTACTTAACAGGCTATGACATAGCATAAGAAAATGCTGTAATTATTGTACAATAAAACCCTAGTACAGATAACATATTTTATTATCAGTGAGGAAGCTAAGACTTGGGGACAAATATTACAGAAACATTTCTATGTTTACTACAGAAGATAATGCATACTGAAGTTACTATTAATTATAAAGAGTAATGAAGATTAGTAACTTCAAATAGCTAAGAAAGCAGATGAAACAGCAGGAGAGTTATATTTAACTTAGACAATGTATGAGTCCCAAATCATCATTCATTATAGTGAATCTGTAAAGCTCTACACCAGCCATAAAGGGAATACATGTTTGCAAGGCATTATGCTACCGCAATGGGAATTACAAAAGAAAAAAAAAAGTATTAAAATAGGGAGGACTCTGAAATGTATATGAAATATTCCTCATTTTAAATAGGAAAGAAACTATTAAATGAAGTGTAAATAGTATTGTCAGGACTTCTTTCCTTTCCAAAATAAAAAATCAAAGTCTCTGTTCTGACAATAATAATAGAGGGCTACATAAACCATTCAGACTAAGACAGTGAGAAAAATTTTAAAATGAAATCAAAGTGCAGATAAAATCAGATGTTAGCTGAGTAAAGTATATTTATTGTTTATTTTTTTTTGCTAACAGTTTTTGAGACAAAGGAACAAGTGTCTGGCAGCTGAACCGAGAGAAATTGGGAAGTTAAATGGCATTGTTAAAAGGAAATATCATTTTCTATTTCTGGTTTCTCAAGTTTATAGTTGGTTTACTCTAAGGACTTACTCTAAGTATTCCTTACTTTAATCACAGAACATGCTCTATAAATTTAAAGACAGAAAATTGGCAGCCCCATCAGTAGTATTTCAATATTACAATAGTGTCTTTTATTAGAAACTCACTACTCCTAATTCATTCATCTGCTAGACAGAACTTCCTGGCTAACAGTCCATTGTGATGACATAATTTCTGACAAAGGCATTCTCAGTAAAATGGAAACGACCAGGACTAATCACTACAGTTTTATTTTAAGTATTTTTTAAAGCTGCTCATAATTCTTAGAATAAAAGGATTAAAAGAACAACCACATCACATCATGTCACCCTGAAGGGACAACTGCACAGAGGAAAAGGCACAAACAAAAAACCTTGCAGACTTCATGTGTGCCTTATTGTAGCAGTGAAAATGTTTGACTTTTGACTGCAAAGAGCTGATCTTTTTGTACTAGTGTTTTCCAAACTGTGTTCTGTTCTTTCCGATATAAAAAGAATTCCTGTGAAAAAGAAGTTTTGTCCCACAGCAAAAAAATCTGCCTATCCTTACATTTTCCAGACAATTTGGATATGAAACTCTTTTCCCGTGGAACATAATTTGGGAAAAATTGCTTTATAAAATATGTTAAGGTAGACTATATATGTGTATGTTTAAAGAGGAAAAAAACTCTTTTAATTCCCACATTAAGTCTTAACTGATCAAAAGAACTCTGCAGTTAGGGAAGAACCACTAGGTGGTCTGTGGGCTGCACATAAAGGTAAGGTAGATGAGTATTTCTGAAAGCAGTATGGAAAAGAAAGCTATTTGTTTTTGTTTGTTTGGGGGGGCTGAGACAAATGGGGGCTGGTAGGACAGGTTTATACACCAAACTGGATCTGTTTCACCTTAGTAGGAGTATAAGACAATAATAAAATGTCCAAAGCCTAACTGAATGATAACATACAACTTTTCTTTGGAACAGGTCTCAGAGTATCCATTCCTGAATGACAGAAAAGAGCAGTCACTTCAAAACTGGGATGTGGTGGTGGTGGGAATACAAGGGGTCTGAGGATAAATCAAGTTAAAATTTATTGGTCATCCATTTTAAAGAACCATGGGAATTCTGAATTAAATTGTTTTCAGATAAAACTCTAATAATTACTTTGCACAATTTTACATCCAAAATGTGACATATCCCTGATATTTTTAAAGCTAGTTTGAAAGGCAGAGGCTTAAGACAATCAAAAGAACAGCAATAAATAGTTTGTTTTAAAGAAAATAAAACAATGCTCTAGGCCGATGTTTCAAATATCAGTCTGTCATTCAACAAATAATTACTGACCACACATTATATGCTAACCACTGTTTTTAGGGCCACAAAACATTCCCTCCCCTCTAAACATCAAGCATGCTGTATTCTCTGCTTCATCTGCCTAGAACAGTGCTATCTCAGATATATACATGATATACCCCTGAAATAATTTCTGTCTCTCAAAAGTACTTTCAATAAAGAGACCTTCCAAGAGTACCCTGTTTAAAAGAGAGTACCCCCAATCCCTGCCAGTCAAGCTCTTATCGATGTCCCTGGTTTATTCTATAAAGTGCTTACTGCCATCTGAATATATGAACTATACACTGAGTGGCCAGATTATGATGACCGGCCAGATTATTATGACCACCCCATCAGTACTTCGTTGGGCCACCTTTTGCCTTCAATACTGCGGCAATTCTTCTTGTTACTGACTTCATGAGATGTGGAAAGGTGATGCGAGGAATCTGACACCATGCCTGATGAATAGCACTGTCCAGTTCTGTGAGATTTGACGGTTATGGGACCAGCTGCCTGATGGCTCTTTTAACTTCATCCCACAAATGCTCAATTGGATTGAGATCTGGTGATTGTGGGGGCCACCTAAGCAAGGTAAAGTCTCCCTCATGTTCTTGAAACCACTCCTGCACAATACGAGCACCGTGGCATGGCACATTGTCTTGTTGGAAGAAGCCATCTCCATTGGGATATGCCATCAACATGATAGGATGAACTTGATCAGCAACGATACTTAGGTATGTTGTGCTATTCAGACGTTTATAATGATCTGGCCCTTTAGCAACTTCAGCGGGAAATTATAGCTAATTTGCCTATAAACGTCAGGTGGTCATAATAATCTGGCCACTCAGTGTATATATAACTAGAGGCCCGATGCATGAAATTCATGCAAGAGTAGACATTCCTTCCCCTGGCTGCTGGCACCCGGGACCCGGGCTTCCCTTGCAGAGGGAGGCCCCGCCCACCCTCTGTATCCTGTCGGTCGGTGGCCTGGGCCTCCCTCTGTGGGGTGATGGCCGGACCCCCAACCAATTGCATCATACCCGCCTTGGCTGGCCTGGCGCCAGTGGGTGTTATAGCGTGGCCTCGGATGGTCGTCCAGATGGTCGTTCCACTGTTTGGCTGCTTGGTCCATTTGCATATTATGCTTTTATTATATAGGATTATATAGGATAGGGTTGTTTATTATGCTCTCCCCATTCCCCTGACTCTCTAGGACAGCCGTGGGCAAACTACGGCCCGCGGGCCGGATCCGGCCCATTTGAAATGAATAAAACTAAAAAAAAAAAAGACTGTACCCTTTTATGTAATGATGTTTACTTTGAATTTATATTAGTTCACACAAACACTCCATCCATGCTTTTGTTCCAGCCCTCCGGTCCAGTTTAAGAACCCATTGTGGCCCTCGAGTCAAAAAGTTTGCCCACCCCTGCTCTAGGATGACAGTTTCCTGGAAACAAGGTTTTCTGATCCTGTGGTATATCTGGCATCTAGCATATAGTATGGACTCACTTAATATTTGTTGTTGAAACTGTAAATGCCACATGGATTTAGGATAGAGAATATTTTAAATGGAACTGACCAAGTTAGGAAGTGATGACAGACGAAATCTGGTGGAACAGTAGAGATAACTAGCTAAAGGAAGGTAAAAATGTGAAAGCGTTGATCTAGCAGAGAATAAAACCTAAAAGTCCCGTGTGTTTGGAACACAAAGAACACCATATAAAGACAGGTAAGAGAGGTAAGTAGAAACTAGATAAGAAAAGGCCTTTTTGGGACTTAAAAAAGATTTTTAAATTAAATTCTCCCTTAAAGATTTGCTTAGAGGAAGAGGCAGAGAATAGTTTTGTGCATTTCAGAGCCAGGTCATTGCAATGCACAATAATAAAAATCACTCAGAAATATTCATTTAATTTAGATGAAGCAATATTTTTCAAAAAGAAAGTTAAATATTTCCTATGCTACATGAATAAAAGTCACTTATGAGTCACAAAAATCAAACCTGGAGCTTCTGATCATATCATTTGAATTAAATCATTTTACTTCTTGTATAAATAAGAATGTGTCAGCTTTCTAAGGCAGCGATTTTCTACCTTTTTTATCTCATGGCACACAAAGTAATTACTAAAATTCTGTGATACACCAAAACATATATTTTTTGCCAATTTAACAAAAATATAGGTGTAATTTTAATTTATTCACACTGGATGGCTATTGTTGTATTGGCTGTTGTCATTTTTTTAAAAAAATATTTTATTGATTTTTTACAGAGAGGAAGGGAGAGAGAGATAGAGAGTTAGAAACATCGATGAGAGAGAAACATCGATCAGCTGCCTCCTGCACATCTCCCACTGGGGATGTGCCCGCAACCCAGGTACACGCCCTTGACTGGAATCGAACCTGGGACCTTTCAGTCCGCAGGCCGACGCTCTATCCACTGAGCCAAACCGGTTTCGGCAGGCCGTTGTCCTTTTTTTAACTTGACAATCCAAGGGAAAAAAGGTCAGTGCCCCTGACTAAATAGTCAGGTACTGCATGTTTTAAAAATTCTTGTGGCACACCAGTTGAAAATCGCTGCCCTAAGGTGTTCCTGAACAGCCAAGCAACAGGCAGGTGCTATTTACTCAATATAACTCAATCATAAATGCAAGAGTTAACTACCTTTTCAAAATTCTGAGGTTGCATTGTACATAGTTCTAAATCCAAAGAACTATAAAGAACTGTCTCTATAAAGAACCAAATAAACAACTTGTTAAATGTGTTATTTCTTTTATGTATATTTTTTATTGGGATTCAGCTTCTCTCTTTGACATTTCTTTGACTTAATTTTGGAATAAACATATATAAAATTTAACATAGAGTCTGTCAAATAATAAAAATATCTCCTTAGCAAACATTTGATGAATGTTTCTTGTGGGCTACAGACTTTGCTAGCAACTTACATATATTATCTCGTTTTAATCTTACAAGATAGGTACTGTCATCCCCATTTTGCCAATGAAGAAAGTGAAGTTAGAATTTAACTTGCTCAAGATCACACAGCTAGTCAGTAATAAAACTTGGATTTATATCCTGATATTTCAATTCCAAGACATTTCCTCTTAACCAATATGATATATTCTTGCCTTTACATCGCATGAAGTTAAGTTCATAATAAACACTTATTATTTTCACAAATATTTAAAAATAAAAAGTATAAAACATTAAGACTTTCTATAAATGAATGACATTTCATAAACTTATTGCCAATGCTTTAAATTGTTTCCAAGTTACCACAAATGTACTCTACTGATGGTTTTTCTTCACAATAATTAAGTACACTAATGAAACAAGTTGAATCAAGTACTGTAATAGAAACTATGCCATTGACAAACACCAGGAAAACAACTCTAATACACAATTTTAAAATGGGAATAGAGAAATGGTACCAATGATTTCCAATATATAAAAATGAAGCCAAAAGATTTTTTTTTATTTAATCAATGCTATAGCATTTCTAAGACTTAGAAGGTCTTTATTTAACATTCGTATTTCTGATGTGCTAAAGAAAGATCCATTCACTGGAAAAGCTAAAAAAAACAAAAAAAAAACCAAAAATATGGACATATGCTAGGTATGAGAAAATTTTAAGATATTAATAAAGCTCCAATTTAGAAAGAGTTCTGCCTCATTAAAAACCAAAAGTCTAATATATGTGTGTATGTTAAGTTTTATAGCAATTACTAATTTTTAGATTCAATTCTTGTCCTTGTTCTCTAAATTCATTATGGCTTCTATTATGAATATCCATAAGCTTAAAACAAACAGGTATTATAAAAACAAACCCCAAAATTTCATTAGTCCTATAAAAATTGTGTTAATTAAAATATTATTAAGTTATTAAATTACAAGTTTATAAGTTGTTATTTTTTATGAAATTAATCAATGAAATGGTTGTTTCAATCCTTTTTTCTAGGATTTTATAGGTTGGGGACAGGAGAGAAATGAGAAGGAAAGGAAATAACCATAAAATGATGAAGTAATTTTCAAAAGAAAATCACTGAAAGACCACTAATAACTTCAAGTGAAATGCCATATAAAAGCTTTTAATTGCCTTAAATTTGTGAAAAACTACCCAGGAGATCAACAAATTCACATCAATGAACTGCATTATACTAATAAGAGACCCCTGGCCTGTAGCCAGAGAGAACAAACAAAATGAACCATTCCAACATGGCTGTAAATTATCCGAAAGGAAGAGAAAGAGACAGAGTCAAAGTAACATGTTTGCACAGTAGGAAAAAGATCAAATATTGATCAGTCCAAACTGAGGTAATTAGAGCCACAGTCAAAGAGATGGGATGTATGTTCCTAGTCCTATAGAATTGCATCTTAAATGCTGAACAAATTAGCTATTTGTTAGACTTTTTTTGTTTAAAAAAATTCAATGAAATATCTGAATCATACCATGTGTTTATACTTTTAAAATGTAATAACTTTTTTACCCTTTAAGAAATCATCTAATTTGTGTGATTTTCAGAAAGATTTATAAGAATGCTTGAATTTTAGTTAAACATATCTCTATTACCATGAGACTAATCACCTGTCCATATGGTAGTGCAATTAATCAAAGTAAAATAATTGCAAAATGAGGACAATTTGAAAATTAGTACATCTTATTAAGTATCTATTTATACACATCTCTAAAATTCAAGGCTTATAAGTGTTTCTAATTTTTATTTATCATAAAACCTAGACACTTCCTTTTTTTAAAAATATATTTTTATTGATTTCAGAGAGAAAGGGAGAGGGAAAGAAAGAAACATCAATGATGAGAGAGAATCATTGATCGGCTGCCTCCTGCACTCCCTGAGGTTCCAGCCCACAACCGGGTCATGTGCCCTGACCGGGTACTGAACCGTGACCTTCTGATTCATAGGTCAACACTCAACTATTGAGCCATGTCGGCCGGGCTAGACACTTCCTTTTTTATGAGGACATTACCACTATCATTTTTGAAAACTTTATAAGTTATAGTAACCTTAAAAATTGGATAAAGTTCTTAATAGTCTATGGCAAGAAGCAAACCAGAAATTTGTCTATTACTTGTTCAAAATGAAATTTTTATTTAAGAGCTATTCAATTATAACCACTAAAGGTATAGTATATGGCAGTTAAAATCAAATGTACATATTAAAACTGTGGCCAGTCATAACATAAACTAGAATTAACATAAAAATGTCCTCTCAGAATCAACTTGCCACAAGAGACTGTTCTAGAAAACACCTGAATAGAATTATTATTACTGTTCTGGAAAAACATTAAGCTCTCATATATAAATTTCCTGATATATATCCAAAGGAGTGTGTTTTCATATCTATTTATAAATTCATGGTTTTATAATGTTGAAATAAAAATAAAGTTTGTGTGCCTAACCTCATTTCTTCCCACATTTATGTGTTGATCAATTATGAACTGACTTAAAAAATTCTGTAAGAAATAGCAAATCATTAACAATTCTGAAGAAGGCAGCACCACAAAGCTTTTATATCATAAATTCAGTACTTTAGAAGCTGTTGATAAGTAGAATGACTGCCTATTTTCACATTCTAGCTAATGACATGTTCCAAATGCAGATAATTGTAGGTTAATTTGAAATTTTTAAATTTATTTGTCTAAAATATCTTTCATGTTTTCTTGTCAACAAGTCTATTAGTTGAAATTTACTAAAATAATGATTATTTGTTCAAGGTAAGGTATATCCTTCTTTTAATCATGCATGATTATATGTTGCTTAATTTTTGTGTAACACATCACATCTACACTGAGCAATTAGTTATAACTGGCTTACCATGAACAAACAAAACAGGCATTAAAATGTTTAATCAGTATATTGGTTCTGATCAAGTTCTTACAAGCTCCTTTTCAGAAAGTACCGAAGACAGGAAAAAGTAAGTGAATAGTCATTAATATAATCATTATTTTCACATTGAGTTAAATTACTATTCTTTTAAAAATAATGTGGTTTTTTCCCCCCTTCCCATCTTTCTGACATTTTACTCCTTTATTTTAGGACAGTTCTGTTCTATAATTTACTTCTTTGTAAAGAAAACAAAAAAAGAACTACATCTATTTGTGCCAAATTCTTAATCCCAGATAAGCTTTGACAGATGGAATAAAATACTCAAACAGTCAATGTACTATCTTTGCTATTATATTAGCTCTTCCACCCCCACATACCCTTTTCGCTTAATTGCTGGAAAAAGTGGATCCCACTCGATGAAAATGAACTGAAAATCTGGATGTCACCTCAGAAAAATAGGTTTAATTTTGAAATTTTTAGTCACATTTCAAGGAACAACAATTTTACTCATATTTCAGCTTAACATTTTTCACTATATCTATAACTCTATATAATAAAACTCTAATATGCAAATCAACCAAACGGGGGAATGACTGTTCACTAGGATGCACGCGGACCACCAGGGGGAGCACCGCTCAGCCAGAAGCCGGGCTCACAACTGGCAAGCACAGTGGCGGTGGCGGTGGCGGCAGCGCTAAGGACCCCCTCGGGGGATGTCCGCTGAGGGTTCCTGGACTGCGAGAGGGGCCCCTCCCCGCCCCCAGTGTATGAATGTTGTGTGCACCGGGCTCTAGTCATGTGATAAAAGTTACCAGTACTCCCCAAGAAAAACACTTAGAAAAATGTTCCACTGGAACACTGCTTTTATTGTCTCTTTGGGAAAAAGTAGAAAAGTAAATACACTACTTTGCATTCTGTTACCTAGTTTGCAGACAACTTTACTGACTAAAATAAACAATAAAGCAATGTTTATTTTTCTAGTAATAAAATCACTAAAAGCCATCAGAGTAAGATATTCTTTGCTTCCTTCTACCCCCCACAAGGAAATCTCTGCATGTCATCAATTGACTAGATATTTAAAAAATCAGGACAAATTAAAAAGAAAATCATAAACTAGAACTATTATTTTACTTTTTTCACAAAATCCCAGGAAAAATTAATTTTACTAAAAGAAAAAGCAGTAGAGCCAAAATTCTTACAAATTTTGGAAAGCTCATAAAAGAGAAAGGACGTCTAATTGTTCCATTGATATTCTTCTAATACTTAGAAGTGGAAACAGTGGGAAATAAAGCAATTTCTATGTATTGATAGACCACTAGCCTACAAATGAGATAGGAAGATAAAAAATAACACAGTTAATTAATCTTTACACCCTTTATCTAATAAACTTTTAATCCCCCAAACAAATATTTGTACTCTGTAGGATAAAATGGCAGCAATTTTCTTTTATATTCAGTTGCTTTGCAAAGATGTCTTGTTCACTGAAAGACACCAAACCAGCCCTGGCCAGTGTTACTAAGTGATTAGAGTGCTGGCCTGTGCACCAAAGAAGGGTTGAGGATTTGATTCCAGGTCAAGGGCTGCAGGTTTGATCCCCAGCCCCAGATGGGTATGTGCGGAGGCAACCAATCCATGTGTCTCTTTCACATTGATGTTTCTCTTTCTCTATCTCCCCCTACCTCTCTCCCTTCCACTCTCTCTAAAAAAATTAATGAAAAAATATATTCTGGGGTGAGGATTTTAAAAAAGGGAGGGAAAGAAAAAAAAGGTACCAAACCAGAAAGAATTTATAATTCTTTAACACAAAATAACTAAACATAAATTTTAAATACATAAAAAGCAAGAACACTGAAAAAAAATTATTTACTATTCCTTGTTCAATTACATGATATAGTTCAAATATTTTGGTTTCTCTTAGTCTCAAAAGAGATGCATTACAAAACTCCAAATACTATCAGATCTGGATGCATATGATGGATCACACTATAACACAGATTTTAAATTTTGTTTTTGTTCATTACTTAACCACTTAAACAACAAGTGGTTGTTAAACACTTTTTTTCCCCAAGTACTGGGCCAGATCACGGGATGCAAGGATAAATAATACAATAACAACTTTTAGAAAGCTCATAGTCTAGTACTCTTCATATTATTATTTTTTTATCCTCTTAGTCACCATACATATCCATGCCTCAATCTATGCTTAATCATACACTGGAACAGATCACTCCATTTCTGTCAATCTAAATCATATTTATAATTCAAGTTCTACATCTTCTATCAATACTTATAATAATTTCAGGCAGTGTTTGAACCCTAAGATATTAAGATTTGAAAAAAACTTGACAAACCTCTATTTCCTTTAAACTCTCAGCAGGATACTAGGCACATAACAGATTCTTAAAAAATTAAAAGTTAAAAATTTCAATACATGTAAAATAAAGACCAAATACTTAAAAGTTGCTATCTGTTTCTTTCACAAAAATTTATCCTCTGTGATAATGTTTTGACATGACAACTTGACTAGGCTAACAGGCTCCAGTTACTTGATCAAGCACTAATTTAGACGCTGCTGTGAAGATATTTTCAAGATGTAGGTAAAGGTCCCAATCAGTTGACATCCAGTAAAGAAGTATTCTGGACTAGAGGCCCGGTGCATGAAATTCATGCACTGGGAAAAAGCTCTCAGCACGGCCTGCACCCTCACGCAGTCTGAAACCCCTTGGGGGATGTCCACCTGCTGGCTTAGGCCCGCTCCCCCTGGGGATCGGGCCTAAGTCAGCAGTCAGACATCCCTCTCGCAGTCCAGGGCTCTTGCTCCTCACCACCTGCCTGCAGTAGAGGTGGGAGAGGCTCCTGCCACTGCCGCTGCGCTTGCCAGCCATGAGCCTGGCTTCTGGCTGAGTGGCCCTCCCCCTGTGGGAGCACACTGACCACCAGGGGGCAGCTCCTGTGTTGAGAATCTGCCCCTGGTGGTCAGTGCACATCATAGCGACCGATCGTTCCACCGTTCGATTTGCATATTAGGGTTTTATTATCTATACTAGAGGCCCGGGGCACAAAAATTTGTGCACTTGGGGGTCCCTCAGCCCAGCCTATGCCATTTCGCAGTCTGGGACCCCTGGGGGATAACGCCCCCCCGATCGTGGGCTCCGCCCCTGCCCAGGACTTACGCCTCTGGCCGAGGCGTTAGGCCCGGGCAGCAGGGACCCCCAGCTGCAGCCGCCCCTACCCGGGTGCAGCTGCCCCCCGATCATGGGCTCCGCCCCTGCCTGGGCCTAATGCCTCTGGCTGAGGCATTAGGCCCGGGCAGCGGGGACCCCCAGCTGCAGCCGCACCCCAATCGTGGGCTCCGCCCCTGCCCGGGCCTAACGCCTCTGGCTGAGGATTTAGGCCCGGGCAGCGGCGACCCACAGCCGCAGCCGCCCCTGCCTGCAGCCA
>NW_005357076.1:3881221-3900148 GCF_000412655.1 Myotis brandtii
GCCCCTGCCCGGGCCTAACCCCTCTGCCCTGCCCCCCGGCTCTTAGCTCCCCCCTGGGTTTCCGATCACTGTCAGTGCCAGGGGGTTTCTTCCGAGCTTTCCCTTTTGCCTCCCTGCATTGTGCCTACATATGCAAATTAACCGCCATCTTTTTTGGCAGTTAACCGCCATCTTGGCTGGTGATTAATTTGCATATCTTGCTAATTAGCCAATGAAAAGGGTAGCGGTCGTACGCCAATTACCATGTTTCTCTTTTATTAGTGTAGATATATAAAAGCCTAAGTGACCGAAAGACTGGTCAACCGATCGCTATGATGCACACTGACCACCAGGGGGGAGACGCTGAATGCAGGAGCTGCCCCCTGGTGGTCAGTGTGCTCTCGGCCCCTCCCCCCAGCCAACTTCCTGCGGCCCCAATCGGCCCTAATCGCCAGCCAGGCCGAGGGACCCCATACTGCACGAATTCGTGCACTGGGCCTCTACTATAGGATAATTGGGGAGGGCCACACTGAATCAGTTGGAAGGCCTTAAAACCATAGCCAAGGGTTCCCTGACCGAATAAATTCTATCTGTGGGAGATAGCTTTGGCCCATGCCTGTGGAGTTTGAGCCTGCTGGTGAGCTTCCCTTTCTGGTTTCATGCCCTCTGGTTTTTGGACTGCTTAGCCATTTTCCACAATGATGTAGGCCAATTCCTTGAAATCTCAATCTCTCTCTTAAACTCTTTCTTAATATCTCTCTGTCTCTGTCTCTATCTATCTCACTTATTGGTCTGCTTTTCTGGTTGAACCTAGACCAACACAATCTCATTATTTTAATTATATAATTATTATACCAATACATTTTCAAAGAATGTGTGCCTCTGCTTTATAATTAGACAAATGGACATTTTATCAATTATAGAAGTTAGTATATATTATTGTATGTGAGTATATAAAGTAAAGTGTATACACAAGTTTGAATTGGGGTGAATGTGATATCAGGTATAAACCTGAGTAGGGATTTTAACAACTCATGGCTTAAACTTCAGCTTTCAATTAAACTGGCCTAGTTCTAGAAAAAAACTGAAGAGGAGTTCTAAACAGTCTGTCAACATATACTTTGTTTTCTTTGTGAACAGAGCACTCACTAGGCATTGGGGCGTATCACAAGGAAAAAGAGGACATGGTTTTATGCAAAAGTTGCTTACTGTCCTGAGGCAAGGCAAAGGGCTGAGAAAGTATATAGAGGAGGTGGTGACATGTCATATTTATCATATGCCAGACATTACATATATGCTGCTCATTTAGCCTCCTAATATGATGAAGTAAACATTATTATTTCTATTTCCAGATAGGAAAAATGAGACATAGAGTTGTCCAAGGTCACATAGCTGATAGGTGACAGAATCAGAATTTGAACACAAGCTTATCTAACTGTAAAGCCCCCAACTTTTTCTTCTGCACTATAGATTTATAGAAGAAAATGATTCCTTAAAAGCACAGTGAATCATGTACTGAACACTTACCATGTATTAGAAAATTATATTAAGGTCTATGTTAGACCATTATATTTTTACATTTGCTATGTGTTAGACCACTAAATTAAGCACATTCATTCCTTCATTCATTCTTCAATCCTCACTGGAGTTCATGTTCACTAATTACAGAGAGAGGGGGAAGGAAAGAGGGAGAAAGAGAAACATCAATGTGAGAGAGAAACATTGATTCATTGTCTCCTGTATGCACCCTGACTGGGGATCAAACCCACAACCTAGTCATGTGCCTGACTGATAATCAAACCCACAACCAACTGAGCCATCTGGCCAGGGCTATTTAATTTTTTTTACTGACTTTTTACAGCCCTTCAAGGTAAGTACTATCATTAATTCCCATTTCATAGATGAGGGAACTAAGGCGGGAAATTGATACAGTAATAGGGTATTAGTCAAAGCTTAAGAATCACCTGAATTCAGCACCCTGCTATCTGGAGTAGTTTGTAGACAATCTACCCTCTTCTGAAGGGATGTTTAAGTAAATATACAAATAGAATAGATGCTAATTTAATAGTCAGCATGAACATAATAAAGAATGTTTGATAGAAATTATTATTGGAAGGATAGAAGATCTGATTTCAGAAAAGCATTAGAAAACAAAAACCCAAAGCTTCCTCAATGAAAATCAGTAAGTGAGGAAATGGGATGCTTTCATATATACTTTGGCTTACAAAATCAATATATAAATTAGAGCAAATGTAGTTAAT
Organism: Myotis brandtii; assembly: GCF_000412655.1. Lineage (NCBI taxonomy): Eukaryota > Metazoa > Chordata > Mammalia > Chiroptera > Vespertilionidae > Myotis > Myotis brandtii. Next base: position 3,883,462 of record NW_005357076.1, read on the forward strand.
GAAACAATTTTACAATTGTCTCTTCTATCCACCACACACAAACCCTGCCAAGTTCAAGTGGTTAGAATGAATAAGGAGATTATCAGTCTTGAATCAATATATAAGAAAAAGTTTAAGCCCTTTAAAGTACATAACATCCTTTTTAGCATTCACCTGACAGAATCTACTCCCAAATTTACTGGATTTTGGCTAACCTACTATTTAAATGTAATAAAAAATATGTTTAAGCTGTATGCTTCAATTAATTCAAAATTGCTATCAAAGTAACAAATCAAAACACTATATATATTCATTTATGTATTTATATTTAAATCACCCCTTTTTAAAAAAAGGTAGAAGTTTTAAAAATGATAGAAGTTCAATGAGTGAATTGCAATTCCTTAGAGAGGCGAGCAGTTATAACTCTTTCATTTATACTTGACATTTTCCATTACCCTTTCTTAGAATTCGCAGTAAACAATTACTTGCACTCACTTTATGATTTAGGTAAGGCTCAACAGCCACTTCCTCTAAATAAGGAAACCAAGGTTAAGAGAGGTTAAATGCTTCAGAGCAGATCAGAGGTGGAACTAGCTATACAACTGTGGGGTTCTCAGGAAATGATTTACTCTTTCCTTCAAGCAGGTGTAAACATACGAAGACACATGATATTATAGACATTCCAAGTAGCTTTTTTTACATTTCAACCAGTTTCTTTTACACAAAGGCATCTAAAAAGTATAGTATAAACATAAATAAATGTATAAAAGAACGGTATGAAAAGATGTTATAAGTAAATATAAGAATTATTAATACTATCAGCAGCACTTTATTTTTTACTTTATTAAGTAAAAATTATATAATTGCCATTTAGTTGTCATTTGGAAAACTCTTAATTTGAGGAATGAATAATAAAATGTAAGGTGTTAATAGAGAAATTAATTATAGATACATTAATGATATTCACACTTGTGATTAACTTGTTAATCACTAATTACTCAAGGGGTGGCAAGCTAAGGGCAGCTGATTTTAACAAAAGGTCTTTCAACAGAGGTTGTGCACAACATCCTTAAGTTTCATGTCAGAATAGGGAGAAAACATTTTTTGGAAAAATTTATGGGTAAGTGTGTAAAAACTAAATGTTCATCTAATGAATTAATTCTTTAGGAGAATATTGAACAAACTATTTACAACCCATTGTTTGCATTTATTTTTCTAAATTTGTGATTATAAGATTTAAAAAATAAATTCTACTAGGATGTTTATTCTCAATGTCTTCTTATACTTCTTTTCTAACCTATATCTTTAATCTTCTTTATGTGCCACTATAATCAGATGTTGTGAAAACTATTATACTGTCACAAGAAATGGATTTCGTGATTTCTGGTGGGAAATAAACCAGTCAGACAAATGAACCATTACAAGAAAAAAAATCATATTTTTTATGAAAAGTGATGGATCTAGATATTAATGACCATCACCCCTGAACTCACTGCTGGATGCTGAAGAAAAAGGATCTAAACCCTTAATTCTCTATTTAAATGGAATGGCTTCTTTTAGAGACCAAACCTCCTTTTTTTCATATTATAAATCATATGTTTATAGTACAGCCATAGGAGAGCTGTTGTCAGATGGAGAAGCTGCTTAGAGTATATTTCCTCCATCCCTTGCTACTTGTTTTAATAAATACTTCAAAATACTCCAGAAAGTGAGAACCATTTCTTTTTTAACAGGGAAGGCTAGAGAATAACTTAAAGATTTTACTCTTTAAAGGTTCATATCAGCTGTATGATCGGGATCAAACAGAAGATGAACAAGTCTACTAACTCCCAAGTATGCGATTATCACAAAACAGACAAATATGCCCATGAAAAGTGCAAAACCTCAGGCCAGGATTTATCCTCAGGAAAGAGACCTTTCTTCCTCCTCTTTCATTAAAGGTCCACCACTTTCTACCTAATTAATGCTTCAACTTGGCTACATGAAGTGTATGGAATATTGTAGGAAATTAAACAGCATTTGTACAAAGGGCTAATTTCTGTGGGTAAATATGTCTTAAGCTCTAAATAATTAAATTACAAATAAACTTTGGGCATATTGCTCATTTTGTTCACACTGGATGGACTGGCAAAGGACTGATGAAGTGCCAAAAAGATGATCATATTAATAGGTATTAAGTTGTATATGCCTGAAATGGAGAGGCAAGTGATAGGTGATCTATAACATTCTGATATAGATTCTTCCTCATTGGATTGCTGTTTGAGTTTCATCCTAAATACTGTAATGTATTTAACCAATAGGGACTACAGTGGAATGAATAAACTACCAAAACCAGTGTTTGATGAAAATAATAAGTAAAACAGCAATAATAATACTTTCACATTATATACATTTCTTCAAGGTGTCCCTCTATAAATCTGCCGTTAATACTACAAATAAATATATCAATTTCTTGGATACTTTGTTCTTAGGTGTGCAAAGTGGTCTATAAAGTCTAAAAGTTCTATAACACAATCTGATTTTTTAAATAACAGCTTTATTGAGATTGAATTCACACACCATACAGTGCACACATTTAAAGTGCACATGTCAGTGGTTTTTAGTACCGTATATTCAAAGATGTGCAATCATCACCATCATCAATATCATAATACTTTCCTAACCACCCAAAGAAACCTTGTACCCATCAGTACGCCTCGCAAAAAAAACAACAACACATTTCAGCCTTAGGCAACTACCACTGTAACTTCTGTCTCTGTGTATTAATTATTCTGGACTTTTCACATAAATGGTATTAGACAATATGTCACCCTTTGTAAATGGCTTCATTTGTTTATCATAATGTTTTCGAGGTTTATCCATCTGTAACATGTGTCAGTAGTCCATCCTCTTTATTGCTGAATAATACTCATTGTTTTGATATAATAAGCTTTATTTATCCATTTATCAGTTGATAGACATTTTAGTTGTTTCTACATTTTCGCTACTATAAATAATGCTGTTATTAACATTCATATACAAATTTTTGTATAGACACAGGCTTTCATTTCTTATATATATATATACCCAGGAGTGAAACTGCTGGGTCATACGGTAATTGTGCTCAGCCTTTTGAGTAGCTGCTAACATTCCCATCAGCATGCATGCGGGTTTTACTTTATCCACATCCTTGTCAATACTTGTTATCTCTCTTTTGATTATAGCCATCCTAGTGAGTGTGAAGTTGAATTTCATTGTGGTTTTGATTTGCATTTCTCTGATGGCTAATGATGTTGAGCATTTTTTCAAGTGCTTATTAACACCTTTGTTTTGTGTATATGTGTATGTAAGCATTTTCAGAAAGTGGATATAAGGTCATGAGTTTTAAAGCTATAAGATTAACTGTGATGAAATTACTGTTAACTTGTTAACTTTGACATCTTAGCTGAGGAAAACCTCACAATGCTAAGCACTTATCACTCTAATTTATATTGGAATAGATCTTATTCTTCCTAGAAGATTGGCATTTCAATAAAGACAGCACCCATGTTTTCTTTAGATTTGTACCTGTCACATTAATTAATAGGCTACACACATTAGACACGCTAAATGAATGATAGTTAAATTAATAAATTTAACATCTGATATCATATTACCTTCACACATCTCCCTCTCAGATAGATTGGACAGATTGTATTCAACCTTCTTTTGAAAAATGATGATCATATACAACTATGCTTTGAATTAGTAAAACCATTACAAAACTCCAGGTTTCCTTAATTCTAAATTTAGTAATCAGTATGCCTTTGCTTAGGCCAGATATTTTTAAAGTTCGGATGATCTAAGTTTTAAAATATTCCTATCTATAATAATGCAATGTCTTTGCTTTGGTATATGAACATGAATAGGTAGTTCAATTATGTTAAACAAAGTGAACATGAAACTAGATATCCTATCATTAGGATATGGTAAAGCTTAATTAATTTTCTCATTAATTGTGAAGTATGTGGTTAATGGAGTTTTTATTTCTCTTAAATATAAGAGACAAACTGGAGAATGAATGTTTACTGGATGAACCCATAATGAGGGCCTGAGTTCCAGTCCCAAATCTATCACTTGAGTTAGGTGACATTTAGCAAATTATTTAACGTCTTTGAGCTTTAGTTTCCGCATTTTTCTTTTAAAAAAAAAATATTTTATTGCTTTTTTAAAGAGAGGAAGGGAGAGGGATAGAGTTAGAAACATCAATGAGAGAGAAGGATCGATCAGCTGCCTCCTGCACACCCCCCACTGGGGATGATGTGCCCGCCAAGGTACATGCCCCTGACCAGAATCGAACCTGGGACCCTTCAGTCCCCAGGCCGACGCTCTATCCAGGGAGACAAACCGGCTAGGGCAGTTTCCGCATTTTTCAACATGATTGGATAACAAAATTTAACTCAAAGGCATATTGATGGGAATAAATATGCAATGTATTCGCATGCATTAAAATTTTATTACTTAAGGAAACATTGTTAACACATTGCGGACCAGTAGTTTTATTGCTAGCTTTACCCAGTGGCCAGATAAGTGACTGGCCACAAGCCTTAGAACAGAAAATACGAGAATTCTCGTGATCCGCCCACAATGTGTATGTCCAATGTGCATCAATTTTCAAATAAAAAAATTCTTTAACCTATACCAAGCTACTAGGATTAATCTCAATGTCTTAGCTTGGTGGGGAACTAGGTGACAGAGATGGGAAAAAGATGATGTGTATCTTTTGAATTACATATTATCTATATATATATATATAAAACCCTAATATGCAAATAGACTGAACGGCGGAACAACCGAACAACCGGTCACTATGACGTGCGCTGACCACCAGGGGGTGTGCGCGGAACATGGCAGGCATCAGCAGCAGGCGGCAGAGCGTGGAACATGGCAGGCTAGGCAGCGGTGGGATGGTGGAGCAGGTGAGTGGAGGCGCCAGAAGCTGTCATTGGGGCGAGCCTCTGGTGGTTACTGAAAATTCTTTGCTCCCACATGCCACAGTCCCACCTGATGCTCGCACCTGCTGCCAGTGCCAGCCCTACTTGCACCCGCTGCCAGTGCCGGAGCTGCTGCTCACACCCACTGCCAGCACCCGGTACTGGTCCCAATCGCTCGGTGCTGTGGGTGTGAGCGGCGGCTGCTGGCCCTGGTCGCCCCTGAGGGCTTCTCCACCTCACCGTGCTCCTGAGGGGCAATCGGGGCAGCAGCCACCACTCGCACCCGCTGCTGGCACCGGCCCCAATCGCTCCGCGCTGTCAGCGCGTGGGAGCAGTAGTGGCAGGAGCGATGCTGCCAGCAGACAGGGGACCGGGGGCTGCGGTGGGAGGGGCCAGGTGGGGGCACGGAGGATAGGCCGAGACCCACCCCTGTGCCAACTGCAGCCTCGTGGCCCACAGTTATTTTCAAGGTGCACGAATTCATGCACTGGGCCCCTAGTTTGTACATATTATTATATTCAAAATAAGTCTACAAAAAAGCCCAAATAACTTTGATATTTGACTATTAAAAGAAATATATGTTATGATAAAATTATTTTTATATTATAAGTGGACAGAAGAGTTAATATGATCTAATAACATAAAAGTATTAATACCAAATATATATGCTTACATGAAAGCAAATGTGTTATTTCAATTTTGGACATTAATTGGAAATTAAACATAAAATGGTTTAACATTAGTGATTTAATTTTATGTGATGACCCTATTATGTTTATTTGACTCAGTGTCTATTACACATTTTATAAATATGAAACCGTTATTTGCTGACTTAAGTAAACATTTTCAATATTAAGGCGAACTCTCTTTTGGAAGCCAAGATAGATTATAATCCATTAATATATCTTTCAACAAAAAGAATGAAATCTTCCATTGGTTAGGCTGATAAACTCTTTCGTGTCAAAACTAAGCCTCTTTATCATGATAACCCAGAATAATGGTCGGCTGCTCTAGGCATTTTATCTACTTTACAGATGAAAAATCAGCTCTACTTTCATGGAATTAGATTAATGCCATAACAGGAAATACTTCTGGGGCTGAACTTGCTTCATGCCTTCAAAGCTGCCTGTAAATTTAAAGTACTTCCTGAACTCAAAAGATAAGACAGGAGAAGTAAAAAGGAAAAACAGTACAGTGACCCCTTTACTGAAGGAAAATATTGCTTCCTGAAAAAGCTGTTGAAAGCTACTTGGTAAGGGCATTATGCTCTAGAAAGCCTACGGCAAGTCTGTTTTAGTTGAACATGGGGATTTTGTTCATATATCAGACAGTTACTATAAATCTGTTCTTTCTATAATCCCTTTTGATACACTTTCTTTAAGTCATTTTGGTGAAAGCTAAAGTAATAACTTTCTCAGCTTTTAGTACATACAAATTGCTCATTATTTTACATATAACATTTTATAAAGGATTACAGTTTAACACATTTGGAAAAATGCTGACCCCAAGGTCTAGAATTAAATTTTGGTTCAGAATGTGTACCAAGGCAGCAAATCCAGTTTACATCCAATTGGGTAGTCAGACATAACATCCGCCCCCCCCCCCAACTTTTTTTTAAATGAGGCAATATTTGGAATATATAAAAGTTTTTCAAAAGGTGATCATGATATGAAGATGACAATTTTTATACAGGAGACACATAATGAGGGGCAAAAGAAAGCACACTGGCTACAGATCTGCATTTGAACATGTTCACATGAAATTGAAGATAAAGCCAATAAAATATAATCATTATATGATCTAAAAGAGAAAGGGGAAATGAGGAAATAGGCCCACTAAGAACACAACAAAGAAAATCAAGGGAAATACAACATCTATCAATTTATATATACCTGGCTATTTACAATGTGACCAGCACTGTGGAGGATACAAAAAAGAAGTCGATTCTACAGATGCATAACTGAGCATTCATTAAATACTAGGCACTATGCTAATTGCTAGAGATAATATGGTTTTAAGACAGGCAAGGACTTTCTCATCTAGCTAGCATTCTAGGAGGAATTAGAAGAGATAATTAAGGCAACAAGCATGATTATATGAGAGCTTGGGAGTGGGCTAAAGGTATACAATGAGACTAGCTCATGGAAAAGCAAGAGAAGCTATTTTAGATAGGTGACCAGAAAGTCTTACTTGAAGTTTGGACTTTATTCTAGGAGCAACTGGCAGTTTTGCAAGGAATTTAAACACCAAAGTACTGCATGCCGACTTGCATTTTAAAAAGGTCACTCCTGAGAGGAGGGTCAAGATGGCAGCGTATGTAAATGCCACACTCACCTCCTCCCACAACCACCTCAAAATTATAACTAAACTACATTCAGAATAACCAGCATTCAGAACCACCTGTAATCTGGCTGAATGGAAATCCTACTAGAGCAGTGGTCGGCAAACCGCAGCTCACGAGCCACATGCGGCTCTTTGGCCCCTTGAGTGTGGCTTTTCCACAAAATACTGGCTCTTCCACAAAATACCAACTTCTGCGCATGGGCCACGAAGTTTCAATCGCACTGTACGTGCACGCCCGCAAGTGGGTATTTTGTGGAAGAGCCACACTCAAGGGGCCAAAGAGCCGCATGTGGCTCGAGAGCCTCAGTTTGCCCACCACGGTCCTAGAGAATTAAAGAAGAAAGTACACTGAAACTGGTAGGAGGGGTGAAGACTCGGTTGTAACCGGGAGGGATATCTTGGCTGCAGAGGTCCCCCATGAGAAGGGGTCGCAGCCCCACACCAGACCCCTCAGCCCAGGGTTCCAGTGCCAGCAAGAGAAGTCCCCATAACTTCGGGCTGTAAAAACCAGTGGGGATAGTGGCTGAGTGACAAGGAGGCTTTTGGAATCCCAGGCAGTTCCTCTTATAGGGCCCATGCATAGACTTACACAGACGCATTCCCTCTGAGCTGTAGCACTGGGGCAGCAGCTTGAAATGATCCAGGGACACACAGGGAGGAACTGAATTATCTGGTATCAGAGCAAGAACTGGGGGGAAGCTGTCTCGCAGGCAGAAGCCCTGGCCGAGATCACTGTTCTTTTACTGAGACCTCCCCAAAAAGCCCACAGGTAGGCACCATATCTGAGTCTCAATCAACCTGGTCCACACAGTTCATCCTGCCCTGGTGATTCCCTGAGACCCCACCCCACCTGATTTGCAGCCCCACCCAAACTGTTTCCAGTTGTTTTTCCATATGAATGGCCTGTCCTGGCTCTGGCTCCAGACTTTCCTAAAATCTCTCAAACAAGCAATAACTAGCCTCAGCATGCCCCATACCACTTGATAAATGGCTCCAGGTATGGTAGCAGCAGCAGCCTACCTTGGTTAACAGCTGGGCCTCTCCTGGGCACCTCTAAACACAATACAAATAGCCGCCATCTATAAATTGCTCTGTAGCCAGGCAGGGCACAGGCAGTAGCTGACTTTGCACCTCCTGGGAAGCCACAGAGTTAGTGCACCTGGCAGTCAGCTTCAGACCACGCCAGTTTACAACCTGACCACTGCCACACTCAAGGGGCGTACTTGGTGAGCACCAAAGTCCCACTGAAGCAAGTCCTGCTCTATAGGGACATCTCCTGCACAGCATCTCTTCCACTGTAGTCTGGTCTTCACAGTTGATTGGCCTGGGACCATGGTCGGCAAACTGCGGCTCGCGAGCCACATGCGGCTCTTTGGCCCCTTGAGTGTGGCTCTTCCTAAGCCTTAGGAGTACCCTAATTAAGTTAATAACAATGTACCTACCTATATAGTTTAAGTTTAAAAAATTTGGCTCTCAAAAGAAATTTCAATCGTTGTACTGTTGATATTTGGCTCTGTTGACTAATGAGTTTACTGACCACTGGCCTGGGAGAATCAATCTCTCCCAGTGATGGCAAGAGCAATCAAGGCTCAACTAACAATAGGGCAATAAACACAGCCCACACAGGGGGCACACCTAGAGTGCCCAGTTTAGGTGACTGGGGAGGCTGAGCCACTGGACCCTACAGAAAGGCCTACTACACAAGGCCATTCTACCAATTCCAGGAGACATAGCAGCTCTACCTAATACAGAGAAATAAACACAGGGAAGCAGCCAAATTGCAGAGATAAAGAAACAGGTCTCAAATGAAAGAAAAGAAGAAATCTCCAGAAAAATAATAAAATGAAATGGAAGCAAGCAAACTACCAAATACAGAGCTCAAAACAATGGTTATAAAGATGCACAAGAAACTTAATGAGAACTTCCAGAAACTTAGTGAAAACTTCAAGGAACATATTGAGAACTTCAAGGAACTTAGTGAGAACACCAACATAAAAAAGGACCAGTCAGGAATGAAGGATACATTAACTGAAACGAAGAACTTACAGAGAATCAACAGTACACAATACTGAGAATCAAATTAGCAATTTGTAATATGAGCAAGCAAAAAACACCCAATCAGAACAGCAAAAAGAAAAATAAGACCAAAAAAAAATATGAAGACAGTGAAAGGAGCCTCTGGGACAACTTCAAGAGTACCAACATTCACATCATGATGGTGCCAGAAGAAGAGGGAGCAAGAAATTGAAAACCTATTTAAAAAAATGATAGAAAGCTTCCCATACTTGGTGAAAGAAATAGACATACAAGTTCAGGAAGTACAGAGAATCCCAAACAAAATGAACTCAAAGAGGACCACACCAAGACATATCATAATTAAAATGCCAAATGTTAAAGACAGAGAGAATAATAAAAGCAGCAAGAGAAAAGCAATTAGTTACCTACAAGGGAGTGCCCATACCACTGTCAGCTGATTTCTCAATAGAAACTTTGCAGGCCAGAAGGAAGTGGCAAGAAATATTCAAAGTGACAACAAGCAGGTACCTACAACTAAGATTACTCTACCCAGCAAAACTATCATTTACAATTGAAGGTCAGATGAAGAGCTTTCCAGAGAAGAAAAAGCTAAAGGAGTTCAACACTACCAAACCAGTATTACATGAAATATTAAAGGGCCTTCTTTAAGAAGAAAAAAGATAAAAATATCGACAATAAAATGACAATAAATACTATCAACAATTGAATCTAAAAATAAAAACAAACAAGGAATCTAATGAACAAAATGAACTGATGAATGAAACAGAACCAGAGGCATGGAAACATGGAACAGGCTGATGAATTTCACAGGGAACCGGGGAGGGGCGAACCCTAAGAGATTAATCAAAGAACTTATATGCATCTATATATACCCATGGACACAGACAATAGGGTGGTGAAGGCCAGGGATGGGGCGGGATCTGGGTGGAAGGGGGCTAAAGGTGGACATGTGTAATATGCTCAACAATAAATATTTTTTAAAAAGAAAATAAAAAGGTCACCCCTGCCCTAGCTGGTGTGTCTCAATGCTTAGAGTGTCAGCCTGCACATTGGAGGTTCATGTGTTTAATTCCCAGTCAAGGGCACGTATCTGGGTTGCAGGTCTAATCCTTGCCCCCAGTTGGGGCATGTGTGGGAGGCAACTAATCAATGTGTCTCTGTCACATTGATGTTTTTCTCTCAATCTTTCTCTCTCCTCTGTCTCTCTCCTCCTCCCCTCACCCTTCCACTCTCTCTCAAATGAAAAAAATATCCTCACTCCTCAGGTGAGAATTACAGGAAAAAAAAAAAGGTCACTATGATTATTCTGGTGAGAATGGCTTGGGAAGAGTTAAAAAGTAAGGAGACAAGTTATTGCAGTAGGCCAGGAGTAAATAAATAATGTCTTAACATAAGCTCTTGCCAGTATGACTTAGTTGGTTGGAGCATTGTCCTGTGCACTAAAGGGTCGTGGGTTTGATTCCTAGTCACCAGTTTGCGGGTTTGATTCCTGGTCTGGGTGCATGCAGGAGGGAACAGATCAATGTTTCTCTCTCACATCAATATTTCTCTCTCTTCCTCTCTTTCTCTAAAATATATGAAAACATAGCCTTGGTGAGGATTAAAATAATAATCTATCTATATAAAAGCCTAAGTGACCAAATGACCGATCACTATGACACGCACTGACCGCCAGGGGGCAGGCACTCAACGCAGGAGCTGCCCCCTAGTGGTCAGTGCGCTCCCACAGCGGGAGCACCGCTTAGCTGACCAACGGGTGGCAGACGCCGAGCTCACAGCTGGCAAGCGCAGCTGCGGCAGCATGAGCCTCTTCCACCTTCGCGGCAGCGCTAAGCAGTGGAGGCAGGCACAGTGGGCCAGGATGAGTGGAAGTGGCGCGAGCACAGGCTCCCCCTGGCTGCCTGCCACTTCGAACACTACTATATCCCTCAGGGGATGTTGGACTGCTGGTTTCAGCTGATCTGAGGGGTCCCAGATTGCTAGAGGGCACACACCAGCTGATGGACCCCATTGGTGCACAAATCCGTACACTGGGCCTTCTAATAATAATAATCTTAAGTAGAATTTTAATTGCTTATAAATTAAGAATAAATGGATTCCAGATATACTGTAAAGCTAGAGACTTCCTGAAGGAAAAGGAATAATCAAGGATGACTCCTAGAATTTGGCCAGAGATTCCTGAGCCAAACCCTACAGCGATGCCATATACACAGATGTGTTAGACATGAGGGAGAAATAGGGTCGACAATGTACATCAAGGCATCTGTGTGCATATAATCAAGTAACCAGTTGAACATTACATTTGAAGATCAGAAAAGATGTGTACTATAAAAGTACATTTGGAAATCATCACCCTATGAATAATTTTTATAGCCACGATTACGGCTAAGATCAACTATGACAATAATGAATGAATAAATGAGAAAATTCAGAATGTATCAAACTTTTAAATTTATTGGTCCATATTTCTTCCTAGAATTATTTACTGAGTAAACATTTTTTTCATTTCTAATAATGCTAGTATGTCTTTTTTTTTTTACTTGATGAATCTTACAAGCACTTTGTTTATTTCCTTAATCTTTTTAAAAAGCAAAATTTTATATTTCAATCTCTCATTTTCTATTTCATTAGTTCCTGTACTTATCTTTATCATTTCTCTTCTTTCATTTGATTCTTAATGGATGCTTTAAGATTTTCTATATTAAAAATTTTAACTGCAAATATACTGTTTTGGTCCAGTTAGGCTGCTATAACAAAAATACCATAGACTGGGTGATTTGTAAACAACAGGAATTTATTTCTCACAGTTCTGGAGTCTGGGAAGACCAAGATCAAGTGTTTGGTGAGGGCCCACTTCCGGTTTCAGAGATGCCCATCTTTCCCTGTGTCCTTATGTTGTAGAAGGGACAAGTAATCTCTCTGGAGACTCTTTTTTAGGAGCACAAATCCCACTTGTGAGAGTTCTACTCTCAAGACCTAATCACCTACCAAAGGTCTTACTCCAAATACCAAAACATTAAGGATTAGAATTCAACATATGAATTTGTTGAATTCTAATTCAACAAATTAGGGACACAGTCGACAGCAGATAGACTTTTACTTATCAGTTTTACGTCTTCCTTTTTAATCTAGATGCCTTTTATTTTTCTTGGTTAATTTCTATGGTTAGAACCTCTAGTACAATGTAGAATAGAAATTGCTTAGCTCTACATCCAAAATATATCTTCCATTTTTTCCCCTAAAAATTTATAGTGTGCACTTTATTTTACATTTAATTCTGTGATCCCTTTTGATTTGATTTTTGTATGAGGTATGGGATTTAAGTCAGAGTTCATTTTTTGACTCATGGATGTCCAATTCCTGAAGCAACATTTTGAAAATGATATCCTTCCTCCACTGAAATGTTTTGTACCTCTTGCACAAATCAGTTGAATCTATTTGCAAAAGTCAGTAAACTATAACTTTTAGTTAATTTCTCATTGGTTGTCCTAAGGTGTACAATATACATCTAATCTATAATAATCTACTTCAGATTCACATAAAGTTAATTCCAGCAAAATATGTAAATGTTATTCCTATACAGCTCTAGTGCCTCCTCCCTCTTGTTCTATTATTATACATATCGGGTCTATATGTATGTTACAAACCCAGCAATACATTTTTATATGGACTATGTTAACTAATTTTATGTCTTTTAGAGAATAGAGAGGAAATATATATTTATAGAATTTGTTATATTAACCTTATTATTTAACACTAGAAACCCGGTGCATGGAATTTGTGCACTGGGGGGTGGGGTGGGGGACGGGGAATGTCCCTCAACCTGGCCTGTGCCCTCTCACAGTCCGGGGATGTACTTCTTGTAAGGCAGATCTGTTAGCAAAAAATTATCTTGGATTTGTTTGTCTAGGAAAATATTTCACCTTCAATTTTGAGATATTTCTGTTGGACAGAAGATTATTTGTTAATTTTTTTTTCTTTCAGCACTTTAAATGTGTCATCCCACTGCCTTCTGATCTCCATTGATTCTGATGAGAAATCAGCAAAAAATCTTATTGGTGCTCCCTATTACGTAATGACTTTTTTTTTCCTTGCTGCTTTCACGATGTCTTTCTACATTTTGACTTTATATGTTTTTGCATTTATCCCAGTTAGCATTCTGTGAGATTATGAGATGTGTAGATTAATGTATTTCATTACTTTGGGAAGTTTTCAACCATTATTTCTTCGAATATCTTTTCTGTCTTTATTTTCAGACATGATAATTATAGTGCAGAACAAGGCATCAAAATATTTCAATTTTCTTAACTATGTGATTAGGAATAAGATGCTTCACTCTTTTTGTCTCACTCTCTTACATGGATTAATTATACTTCACCTAGCTCACTGGATTCCTGTGAGGACCAAATTACACGCTATCTAGTAAAAACGACACACAAAATATTAAGCAAAACTTTCCCCCCCCAAGGATAAAGCCTTTATCTATATGCCTTTGATCTCATTCCTTCCATTAGTTATCATTTTTCATACTGCATCATCAGACTCTTCTGTTCTATCATATATTCTTCAGCCAATATATTAACTCAAATTTCTTATGTCTTTAAACAAACCTTCTCTCTCACCCAACCCTCTTATTATTATTGATTTCAGAGAGGAAGGGAGAGGGACAGAGAGAGATAGAAACAGGAATTGAACCATGACCTCCTGGTTCATAGGCTGACACTCAAGCACTGAGCCATGCCAGCCAGGCCCAACACTCTTTAACTTCTATGTAATCTGCCTACTATCACCATCTCTTTGGTATAGAGCTTCTTAAATTCTCTGTCATGAAGGACAAGTTGGTTGTTTTAACTCAGTTCAACATGGACCCATATACAGTACTATTTTTCCAAGACTTGTTTACAAATTGTACCACAAGAAATTCACCACAGATATTTCCCAACATTTGAAATTGTCTATTCCCTGTTCAAAGAGGAAGCAATGTCAACTTGATAAAAAGTTTCTAAATACTTACTCTAGATTTCAGTATTTAAGTCATTGAAGACTGGGATCAAATGTTTCCCAGACCACATTTTGCTGTAGTGTTTTGTTGTTTTAACTGTCACAGGTGATATATCCAAGTCTATTAGCTGGTTCACTTAGTGATGCACTCTTACCTTTCAGAACCATCCTCTATCTCCTCTCTTGATTTTAATTTCTTCCTCCACCATTTAGGAAGCATTCCCCCAAATGCTGCTTTTGGAATTCTTTGTATGTTCTTTCTCCTTGGTAATCTCAATGCTCTAGAAGCTTTACCAAACCCATCATATGCTGACTTCCAAATCTGTACCTTTAGCTCTGACTCACTTCCCAAGAACTCTAATTGCATTTTAGATCACCTGTGGGTATCTCAGTTGCATTTCTATTTCAACATGTCCTAAATCAAACTCATTGTGTACCTAGACAATTATTTCTTCCTCTGGAAATGGAGCCTTGATTTTCTCAAGTCATCCAAGATGGTAACCTCTAACTTGTTTTACTCTGCCACACACTTTCCTTTCCGAAGACTCGTATATTCCTCTCCTGATTTCTTACTGGTTTCTTGGTTAAGGTTCTCTTACCTTGACCTAGACTAAATTAACACTTTCCTAATTAATGTCCCTGTAACTAATCTCTCTCACCCTAGGCCAGCACATTTTTTATCATATTACTTTTCTATCTACTCAAAAACTGTCAGTAATACTTCATTGCTTTAGCACTCCATGACATAGTATCCATTTCAAATTTTACAGCTAACTTATACTATACTAATCAATTTTGACAAGTCAACAGTTACCTAAACATGCCTAGCAACTGTAAACATCAATAAAGTTATTGAATGACTAACTTAAATGATTAAGATATTTTGATTCAAAATAATTTTAAAAATAGTCACTTCCTATACTGTTTATATGATTATGCTTTTATATTACTATTTTTCTTTTACTAAAAACCATTCCATAACCAATGCTATTTTCACATGTCTAATAATATTGCTGCCGGTTTTACTCTTGGATGAACTACATTCTAACCTCCTGCTGTTACTGAGAAATGCATTAAAGCAGGTCACGTGGTTTTTCTCATGTCAACAAATGATGGCTCAATTAGGCAGATAAGTATCTACAGCCCTCAGCAGAATTTTTCAGTCCATTCTCAGCAGTTTAGAAAAGCACTCTGGTTAGCATTAGAGCTAAGGAAAGGAACACTTATAATTCTTTAAGCATTTAATTAAATTTTTTAATTCAAGACTGGCTATTGAATGTTTTCAAACACAAACAGTGTGGAAGTAGACTTTCATCATGAATGAGCACTCTAAAATCTGATGTGTATGTAAATTTCTTAATGAAATGAGATTATGACATTTCTGATGCACTGTTTGCAGTAATAAACTCTTACAAATGATCCATTTTGCTAATTTTCTCATCAGCAGAATTAATCTATGTCAGGCTGCTAATTAATGGGCAGAGTGTGCTTGCATTGAACCAAAGGAGTTCCAACTGAAAGATACATGGAGCTATTGCTGAGTCACCTTATAGAAAAAAAATGTCAGGAATGCAGAGTATAAAAGAGAAACAGGGCCCTGGCCCAGTTAGAGCATCGTCCCACTATGTCAAGGTTGCAGGTTTAATCCCTGGACAGGGTACATACAAGGAACAACCAATGAATGCATAAACAAGTGGGACAACAAATTGATATCTCTCTCTCTCTTTTCCCCTCCCTCTTTCTCTCTCCGTCCCCCCGCCCCCGCCTCGTTAAAAAAATCAATTTAAAAAGAGAGACAACCAGCTGAAAAGGTCCCAGAGTAGTCAAATGTCTAAATATTTAGAACTCAATTTATTTACTCTTTTCTTCTAAAAATGCTACCTAATTAGATTTTCACACCCTAAAAAAATTAGAAATAATAAGAAAACAAGGAGTTTAAAAATGATACATTTACATATCCAGAAGTGATAAAATTATTACAAACTATCTATATGCACTCAAAAATACACAGCAGTTTCAAGCCACTTAAAATAAAAGCAAATAAATGTACCATAGACTAGACCAGTGGTCAGCAAACTCATTAGTCAACAGAGCCAAATATCAACAGTACAATGATTGAAATTTCTTTTGAGAGCCAAATTTTTTAAACTTAAACTATATAGGTAGGTATATTGTTATTAACTTAATTAGGGTACTCCTAAGCTGGCCTTTGCTAAAAACGTCCTCAATCTGATTGAGGAATGTTTGCTGAGGTTGACCCCTTCCAACTCTCCCATCCACACTCGTCTTGTATACTTGTTTCGTCTATCTCCTTTCGTTCATCCTCTCTATATGTCCAAACCATCTCAACATACCTTTCTCAATCCTCGACACTA
>NW_005357076.1:3900217-3916343 GCF_000412655.1 Myotis brandtii
CACCTAAAAAAATGTTTCATTTTATAATAATAAAGCCACCAACACAAAAGAATTACAATTCTTAAATTGATGACAAAAATACCTGTAGGATTTGCAGCTGGTTGGAAAAATACAGGTAACTTTATGCTTCGAGTAGGTACTTTTGTCACCAACGTGCGATTTGCAGACGCGACTAGCACTAACCACTGCACATTGAGACTGACTGGCTCACTCAACTCGTGCATGAATCGCGCATGCCTCCCCTGCGCTGCGTATCCCGCGGCCCGCCTGCACCGCGTCTCCCTTCGCCCCCCCCTTCCGAACCACTTCTTCAAAATAGACTTGCCCAGGCCGAAAACCAACTTCTGCGCATGGGCCATGAAGTTTCAATCGCACTGTATGTGCGCGCCCGCACGTGGTATTTTGTGGAAGAGCCACACTCAAGGGGCCAAAGAGCCGCATGTGGCTCACGAGCGGTTTGCCGACCATTGGACCACTAGACACATGTAACAGCCCCAAAATAATAGATATTGTAGATGATGATCTTGAGGCATTAAGAAAAACTGAATTATATTCATAGAATTGATGAAGACGACTATGAATTTGAAAAATTTCTATATAACTACATATATGTCTGAAAAAATAAAATTTAAAGAGTTTTCCACTTAATATTTTAAGATTCACTGCTGTCCTCGACAATTTAGTGGATAAGTGATATATCACTAAAAAAAGTTTCAATAATACTAATAGCAGTGCTAAATTTATCCAAGTGAATATTGTCTACAGTATTTATCACTGTTGCCAGTACAAGTATACAATACATCCCAGTATAACATGGACATAAGGACTATTAATACTGCCTTTTAGTCAACCGTGAAACAACAAAGCAAGATAAGATATGCAATGTGATCTGTTTGACTATATTAACAAATCTAGAGAAAGAGTATGTTGAAGTTAGGAGTGGTGTTAGTTCTGATTGGTTATGAAAGAGGGACAAAGGCAAATGTTAATGCTACCTATTAAAGAAGAGCTCAGGAAGCCTTTGGTCAATGGACTTTAATTTTTCAAGTCCCTATTGATAAGATAAATTTATCATATTCAAAAATGAAAACAAATATATTAAAAACAAATTTATTCAAGTATCATTATTTTGACTCCATGTCACCACAGAAAAACTATTTAAGCTTCCAATACAAATTTGTTTATACATAGAGAATGTGCAGATTAAGCAGATACAAACATTTGGGTTTACATGATAACGACATTTCCTACTATAAATGAATAAGGTGACTCACTGGTTTTTATATATCTTTCTAACTTGGTCAATTGAATCGTCCTTGCCTCCTCTCCTTTCATATCTAATAATCAATCCAACTGAAACTTTTGTGACAAACTTACTTCAAAACATATCCAGAATCTGACCCATTCTTAATACCTCCACCACTAGTGTGAGCAACATCATGCATTGTACAGACTATTGTTAACAAGCCGCCTAACTGTTCTCCCTTGCTCAAAACTATCTATGTTCAATACAGCAGCTACAATGATTTTAAAATATAATGAATGCAAAATATGCCGCTCTTTTACCCAAACTCTTCAATGTCTTTCTCACTTTGGGGAAAAAAAAATTAAACCTACATGTCTTATAGATCTGACTCACAGCTTCCTTACAGAGCTCAACTCCTGTTCTCTTTGCTGTGTCACAAATACTCCAGGCATATTCCCACCGCAAGGCCACCACACTTGGTCCCTCCGCTTGAAATGTGCCTTCCCTAAATAGCTACATGGCTTTCCCCTTAGCTCTTTCATGCCTCTTCTCAATGTCACCTTACCAGAAAGTCATTGCCGATTCTATTTATTGAGAGATGGTAGCATGGGATGGGTAAAGCTTAGAAGCAGCTCAGAAAAAATGAAAACAAATAAATAAATGTTCATAGCAACTTATTTGTAGCCTCAAACTAAAAAACAACATACATGTACTTTGACAAGTGAATAATTAAACAAATTGTGGCACAAGCACACCATGGAATACCATTTATCAATAAAAAGTAATGGACTATTGATACATGCACCAATCTGGATGACTCTCCAGAGGGTTATGCTGAGTGAAAACAGCCAGTCTCAAAAGATGACAATAGTGTATGATTATATATATACAACATTCTTGAAATGACAAAAGTACATAAATGAAGGACATATTAGTGGTTGCCAAGGATGAAGCAGGAACCCTGGGGCAGAAAGGAACTGATGTGGCTATAAAGGGTGCTATGGGCTGAATGTTTGTGTGTCTCCCACCCAAACCCATTGGTTGAAGCCCTAAATCCCCAATGTGATGTTATTGGAGGTTAATTAGGTCATGAAGGTGGAGCCCTCATGAAGGGGCTTAGTGCCCTTACATGAAAATACAAGAGAGATGATTCTTTCTCTCCACGGTGTAATATGACAGCCAGAAAGTGGCCACCTGCACGCCAGGAAGAGGGTACTCATCAGAACTCAAGCATGCTGTCATCCTGATCTGCCTCCAGAATGAGAAATGGATTTCTACTGTTTAAGCCACCCAGTCTAGGGTATTGTTATAGTTCCTGAACTAAGAATATGAGGGATTCTTGTGATAGATATGTTTGGTATCTGGATTACATTAATGCCAGTATAATGGTGGTGATAGTGTACTATGGTTTTGTAAGAGGTTACCTTTGGAGGAAACTACATAAGTGGTATATGGGATTTCTCTGTATTATTTCTTACAACTGCATGTGATCTTCAATTATCTCAAACTGAATTTTAATTACATTAAAAAAAAAAAGGCTTGGACACAGGAGCCAACCTGATGGTTTCAAATCCTGGACTGGCCACTTATTAACTGTGAGACTTTAATGAACATCTCTGTGGCTCTGTTTCTTCATCTATGAAATGGAGGTAATAATAGGACCCATGCTCATAAGATTATTTGAGGAAATTAATTAACATATATAAAAACTTTAGAATGGTGTGTGGTACAGAGTGATATATGTTATTATTAGTAATAATTCCTCAGAGAATATTGTCTATTATATTGTCTATTATGACATACTAGAGGCCTGGCGCATGACATTCGTGCACTGGAGGAGGAGGTCCCTCAGCCCACCCTGTGCCCTTTCACTGTCCGGGAGCCCTTGGGGGATGTCCGACTGATGGCCTAAGCCAGTGGTCAGCAAACTGCGACTCACGAGCCACATGCGGCTCTTTGGCCCCTTGAGTGTGGCTCTTCCACAAAATACCGACTTCTGCGCATGGGCCACGAAGTTTCAATCGCACTGTACATGCGCGCCCGCACGTGGTATTTTGTGGAAGAGCCACACTCAAGGGGCCAAAGAGCCGCATGTGGCTCACGAGCTGCTGTTTGCTGACCATAGGCCTAAGCCATCAGTTGGACATCCTTAGCGCTGCCACGGAGGCGGGCTGCTGTGCTTGCCAGCCATCAGCCTGGCTTGTGGCTGAGCGGCGCTCCCCCTATGGGAGTGCACTGACCACCAGGGGGCAGCTCCTGAATTGAGTGTCTGCCCTCTGGTGGTCAGTGCACATCATAGCAGCCAGTGGTTCCGCCGTTCAGTCGATTTGCATATTACCCTTTTATTATATAGGATGACCCTTATTCACAGCTATATACTGAGTGCCTAAAACACTATTTGGCACATGATAAGCTCTTAATATTTGTTGAACAAATGAATGCCCCTAAAAGAAGTATTTGCTTTTAGTGTATTAATAAAGTCACTCTTATAAATCTCCAAGTTTGAGAACACCACTAGTCAAACTTTCTTTTTGTATCATTGATTATGGTTGACCACAAAAATTGTTCTCTGTATTAGTGAGTTCTCCTTATCCTCCTTTTTCTTCCCGTCTAATGAAACCTTTTTTGGCTTAAAAACCATTAATATTGCATTCAAAGTGATCAGAAAAGCTGATGGATATATTTTTATTCTCTCCTTCCCTACTTCTACTACACATATGAATTGTAGTAATAATGTGACTTGTGTAAAGATTTTGCAGGTATCTTCAAATAATTCTTTTACATGCATATAAAAAATTGTTTAGAATTAACTGAATTAAGATCTGTTGTTGCAAATTATAACTATATATTAACTATACATTTAAAAACTACATGGAACTGTTACCTATAATAACTATTTATACTGTATATTAACTATATATAATGTGTAAACTACATATTAAATTGCAATTTTGTGTTATATCTCAAGGTGACTCTAAGTAAGATAATTTAATGCTGTAAGGAGATAAAGGCAATGTAATAAGACATTTCACAATGAACATAAAATCGTTTTCCTAATTAAATATTTTAAATTACAGTCACTTAGACTGAGTCCACTTTAAGATTTTTTCTACTCATTTTCCTTTACAACTAAAGGACAATTTATGTTAATTTTTAGTAAGAAATAATTTCAAATGTACGAAAAGCCCCCAAAATAAAAATAGTACAGGTAACACCCATATATAGACATCCTTTACACAGATTTTCCTGTTAATGTTTTCATCTCATGTGCTTTATTATTTGTGTTTGCTAGTACTGTCTTGCTCTATGTATGTGTGTATTTTTCTACTATTTCCCTGTGATTAGATTGAAATTATACATTCTGAGCCAGAATACTTCATAGGTAGTGCTGTGTCCGTCTCAGAAACCTCGCCAGGAAGCACAAATCGCCCTCTGACCTTCATTAATGATGAGAATTTTGATCACCAGGTCAGGTGTTGTCTGACTTCTCCACTGCATTACATCTGTTTTTCTACAACTGATTAACGTTCTATGGGGAGACTATGCAAATATCCCGTTCCTCATCAATGTGTCTTCTTAGATGTATCCACTGATGATTTTTGCCAGACCTAATCTTTACCCTGGTAGCTGCAAAATAATGTTTTTATTTATTTTTTTATTTTTTTTCCAACTCCAGCACAACTTCCACATTTGCCAATCAACCTTTGGCATTCTACTGTAAGCCAGATACCTTCTCTTATCTCTCCCTCTCTATTATTGGTATAGTCTCATAAAGTTCTTTTTCCCCTAATGGTCTATAATTCATTGTTGTATTTAATTATTTCAAAGCTCAAATTGTTCCAGATTTGGCTAGTGGGAAACCCCTTCAGTGAGCTCCCATATAGTTATGATAAACCACCCATTATTGTTTTGAGTACTTCATTTGTAACATTACAAGATGTCCATCTTGTATCTACTTGGCCCTACACCCAGAGCCAGCCATTTCAATGAGGAATCTTGGTTCCTTTGACTGGGTATTGTAGGTTGAATTCTGTTAATCAAAAAGGTATGTTTAAGGCTTACGCCCTGGTATCCGTGAATGTAGGCTTATTTGGAAGTGAGGTTTTTGCAGATGTATTCAAGATGAGGTCACACTGGATTAGGGTGGGCCCTAATCCAATTATTGGTGGTCTTATAAGAAGAAATTTGGGCTCAGACACACAGGGAGAATGTCATATGAATATGGAAGCAGATATAAGAGTTATATTGCCATAGCCAAGAAAGACAAAGGATTACAGGCAACACAAGTTAGGAGAGAGGCATGGAACAGATTCTCCCTCTGCCCCTCCAAGAATTAACCAACCTTGCCAACACCTTCATTTTAACTTCTGGACTCCTGAACTATGCTGGAATTTATTTTAAGTTTATGGTAATTTGTCATGGCACCCCTGGTAAACTAACAGAGTGGTAAATGGTACTAGCTGTGTCATTACTATTTGAATGACTGCTTCTTTGCTCATTTGGCAATAGAGCTAATATATATATATATATATACACACACACATACATTAATATTCACATATACACACACACATAAACTGATACACATAAACATATACATTTACACAGATACCTCTAACCAGTGGTTCTCAACCTCTGGCCCTTTAAAACAGTTCATGTTGTGACCCCCAACCATAAAATTATTTTCGTTGCTACTTCATAACTGTAATTTTGCTGTTATGAATTGTAATGTAAATATCTGATATGCAGGATGGTCTTAGGCGACCCCTGTGAAAGGGTCGTTCGACCGCCAAAGGGGTCGCGACCCACAGGTTGAGAACCGCTGTGTCTAACCCAATCCATCCCCACAGTGTTTTTTCCTGTCTTCTCCCATTCTATATTTATATATCCTTTTTTCCACAGTGAGAACACGGGTTCCTATCAATATCAACCAACTAGTCATTTGCTCAATATAGTTTCCGAATTAGTTTTCCCATTCCACTAAAATAAATAAACCAACTAAAAGACTTCAGGATTTGTTTGTGACACTTTCTTCCTCTCCTACTCTGCCCCAAACAGGACAGTCCAATAGTGTGTCCATAAATTACTTCGATTAGTCCTCCTTTTTTCCTCCACTTCTTTTTTATTTTCAGCATAGTAGTAGTTTTTTACTTTTGACAATAAAGTTCATTTGTTTCAGTCTACTTATAGTTTTTTTTAAATATATTATATTAATTTTTTACATAGAGGAAGGGAGAGAGACAGAGAGTCAGAAACATCAATGAGAGAGAAACATCGGTCAGCTGCCTCCTGTACACCCCCCACTGGGGATGTGCCCACAACCAAGGTACATGCCCTTGACTGGAATCGAACCCGGGACCCTTCAGTCTGCAGGCTGACGCTCCATCCACTGAGCCAAACCGGTTAGGGCTGCTTATAGTTTTAAGTCCCCTACCGTACTGGTACTGTTTTTATTTAACCTTTTGAATAAGCGGGATATTAACATGCTATCAAAATTCAAAAATGGTATCCCAAAAAATATATTCCAAGAAGTGTCATGCCCTTTCGTATCTCATCCATCCCACATTCTTTTCTAACCTGTGTAGATTACTGATTTGTTTTCTACTTTATCCTTCCTGCATATGTTTTCTTTTCCCTTTTAATTACATAAAAGATAGCATTATATATGCTCTTTTGTGCTTTCTTTTTTTATATATTTTCTGCTAGAAATCACTCCAGATCTGTTTATTCAACAAAACTCCTAATTTATATAATTTCTAATACTTTGCAATTATTAATAATGCTGCAATAAAAAATATTAGCAAAATTATTTTTATATGCCATAAGAACTGGATTCCTGGATAAACTATAACTCCGATCTGTGCAGATTTTTACCTTTACTCTCATGTATATTTAGGTGGGGATAGTGTGGGGGATATTTAATTACTTAAGCAAACATTAAATATTAAGAAACAAAAATTGTATTATGAAATAGTGAGATAGAGTATGATACAAATTACATGAAAACTCGAAGAGATGCACATATGCACAAAATGAGGATTTTAATATTCTTCTCTGTACCTCTTTATATTTCTCAAGTTTAATGTAATCATCATGTATTATGTTTAAAATAAAAACAAATTATGTGTA
This sequence comes from Myotis brandtii, assembly GCF_000412655.1. NCBI lineage: Eukaryota > Metazoa > Chordata > Mammalia > Chiroptera > Vespertilionidae > Myotis > Myotis brandtii. The sequence continues at coordinate 3,907,593 of NW_005357076.1, forward strand.
TTTGTAAACCATAAGGAGGGATTCTATTTCCGGCAGTGAAACTGACTTAGACACCATGATACTGTCCTTCTGCTGAAAATGACAAATGATGAGTTAAAATAAAACAAAATAGTCTATAGTCTTTTTTTTTGTTTTGAAATCTATTGGGTTGACACAATACTCAATGGTTAAAACATGGTAAAAATGGAAACACGGGGAGGTAGGCATACACTCGCGTGTCTTCCAGGGGAGATACCAACCCTATAACTTAGCCTCAGTTTTCACAGCCATGTACCGAGCAGGCAGTGGTTTGCTAGAGCTGATCTGCAACTATACACATCTTTTCCCAAATTCACATTCAGTGACCTCATGTTGGTAGCCTGAAATCAGCCATAATATGAAATTGGAAAATATTACAAGTTGGGATATTTTTTTTTCTGCTCTCGAGAGTCAATATTTTAAAGTATTTAACAGCACATCACTGAGCCCAAGGTTGAGAGAAACCCTGGGTATACTGAAGATGGGGAGTCTAATTAGAGAAATCCACATAAAACTGCGATTCTGAAGAACTGCATACTTAGGGTAAGAGTGGAATAGAATTATGCTGGAGAAAGAATCAGCAAGAAAATTTGCCGGTTTCAAACTTGATGCTGGGTGGAAATAAAAATATCTTCCCTGAAAATTTAACTACAAGCCCATCCTCATGAAAGTTTATGGACCTGGAACTCATGCTACCTATGCAGGTCACAAAACTTTAAGTCTAAAATTTACTTCACTGTGTTCCTAGGTTGACTGTATCCCCAGGCTTTAGGCAGATTCAAATGGAAATCTTTTCTTTGGAAATCCATCTTCGTCTTAGCCTCAGAAATTACAAGAAATAATGAAAATGAGCTCACACACACAAAAAAATAAGGCAGCTGGAGTAAGAGCTAGCAAGAACAACAGACATCAAAATCTGAACTGCAAAATTAAAGTAAATGGTTGCCTTTGGGGTAGAGAGAGACATGGAATCACAGGGGCACACAGACATTCAAAGACACTGCTAATGTTCTGTTTCTTAAAATGGGTGACAGGTACACAGGTATTTTATTTTTAAATAAAGTTATTATTTGGGAATACTTCTGGAAGTACAGAAAAAAACTCCAAACATAATGATGAGAGTTTCCATATACCCCTCCCCAGTTTACCCTAATTTTAACATTTTATGTTAGCATGGTACATATGTCCAAGCTAAGAAAGCAACCTTGGTGCATTACTATTCACTGAAGTCCAGACGTAATTCAGATTTCACCTATTTTTATACCAATGTCCCTTTTTGTTCTGGATCCAACCCAGGAAACCACTTTGCATTTAGTTGCCATGTCTTCCTAGTCTCTTCCTATCAGCGACCAGTTCTTAGTCTTTTCTTGCTTTTCTTGACCTCAGCACAGTTCTGAGGAATACTTGTTAGGTATGTTATAGAATGTCCATTAGTTTGGATTTGTCTGATGTTTTCCTTATAATTAGATTGAGTCTATGGGTTTGGGTAAAGAACACAAGATAGTCCATGCTCATGTTGTATTTTTCTTGCCCCAGCCATAGAATCAGACATGTCTCCAAGGATCCCTGGATCTTTTTACAGGAGAATAGTATTTACAAATCCAGATCTAAGCCTTCTCAGTGGACAAAGACAGAAAATAGATGTATGGATACTAATACATGTATACAGATATATCTATAATTATTTCTGCATCTACCCATTTATACATATTAAACTAAACATAAGTTTATACAGTTTATACTATTATCTCCAACTGTAATCCAGTGCCTACCATAGGATATATTTTATATTTTTCCTTTTTTTTTTTATTTTTTTTTAGAGTGAGTGGAAGGGATAGTGAGAGAGAGAAACATTGATGTGAGAGAAACACGTCAATTGGTTGCCTCCCACACATGCCCTGACCAGGGCTGGGGATTGAGCCTGCAACCAAAGTATGTGCCCTTGACCAGAATCGAACCCGGGACCCTTCTGTCCTCAGGCAGACATTCTACCCACTGAGTCAAACCGGCTAGGACAGGGTTTATTCTAGCCACCACCCCCCTCTTGTTTGTCTTGTAACACCCCTCTCTGAAAGCACCTATTTTTAGCATTTAAAAATATTCTCCAAGGAAGGAACCTGCAAGCTCTGCTCACACAAATGTTTAGATTGAATTTTTGATGGTTTACTAAAGAAATATTAAAAAAAACAGAAACTACATTGTTGTGACAATAAACTACAAAACTATCTTTACATGCTATATCAACTATGTGATTAATAGCTAAGCTATATAGCTGGCCAGTATCCTAGATCTAAAGCATTTAATTTCAGAAGGATAGCTCCTCAAATTGATTGACAGATAAGAGAAGAATAAAATACTTCAGGTTGCTTATTTGCACTCTCTCTTTAAAAACAACAGAACAGAAGGCTTGGAAGTTTTCATTTTATTTACATTTAAATAGTGTGTTAAGTCTGTACAGATTTCACATACAATTTGAGAATCATGTCCCCAAAGGCAGTGTCATCTGGGAAAGCGGTTAACTATGTAGGTCTAAGCAGCACAATTACTTGGTGGAAGTATTACCAGCAGTTAAAGACTTTTAGTTTAGCTTTCTCCCCCTGGTGGTAGTGTCTGCATTGATAACATTTTTAAAACCACTAGAATAGTATCTTAATGTTTATGGCTGCTACAGTCAATTATAGGTAGGCAATTCTGAGATAGAAGTAGATTTAAATGAAATAGAAGCAGATCTCAAAACTCTTCTAAAAGAAGCACTTGTCTCCTATAGTTCCTCCTTTTTGTCTGAAATGCAATTATAACCATTACATCATTGTAAATTACATGCTGGGGTTATCTCAGTAGGTATCTGCCAAATGTAAAACTTACAGAAGGTCTTCAATGTAATAATGATGTTTTATCATTTTAATTACAAACTCTTTTAAAAACTCCCTAAAGTGTACCAATTGGGGTGGTCTAAATTAACAGTATCTTTGTAGCCCAAGGGTAGTAAAAATAAATTGAACTACCAAATTTCATCATACTTATAGCAGCTGTCTTCCTGCCTCTAGGAAGCTAAGTATTTAACAAAGCAGACAGCTTGGCATTGGCATCTGATTAGCAGTGTGTGCGTATTGTCAGATAGAATGTGCTTAGCTCTTTTGTTCTGAGGTTTGATTAGAAATCTGGAGAGCAATGCATTATGTAACTTTATTCTTAAGTCTTCTGAAAGGGTAAATAAACTGTGATGCTCCCTCAGGTATTGTACAGGAAAGCTTAATCAATGCTTTTTTGGTTAATATGCTTTATCAAACCCTAGAAAATCAAATAAAATACTATTTTTCTTGAAAATCACATCAAAGATTGATTAAACAGGCACATTTTAAAATAATTTTAGTTAAATATTTTATATATTAAAAATGTTTTTACAATAGGGTGCTTTGAGTCATATTGAGTCCTGTAATGAAAATACTGTAGGTGGGGAGGAAGAATGGTCACTTTAAAGCACCTGATGATAAGATTTGATTTTTAAAAATATCAAGTCTAAATGAAGATTCAGAAAATTTTTTTTAATGCATATGGACATATTATTGGAAAAAATAACACTGTCTTATAAGAATAATACTGTTTTGATGCAGGTGCTCAAACATTAAACTATAAAAAGGTGACTCTAATTTCCTTCTCCCCACAAATTTCTTTGAAAATTTATTACAAATGATTGTGCTTATTGGCAGAGTTCAAAATCAGTAGAGTCCATGCAAACAATCTACTTCAAAAAGAAGTACATTCTTTTACTCTCAAATCCATCGAGGTAATCAGACTGGATGTTTTATTCAACAGGACTGAAGAAAATTGTTCTACAATAGGTTAATTCAAAATGGCAGCATAGAAAATGCATCTGTCAGTGGGGATCAAATTACAGGGCAAGCTCCTCTCAATGCTTAGAAAAACAAGTCTGCAGTTCTACAGATTATGTGCCTGTGTGTGTTTAAAGGGGTGGGAAAGGAGCTAAATATCTGAGCTAACCTCCAATTAAAGTCAATCATAAAAACAGCCAATTTAATGAGTGCGGATTTCTTTGGGTAATTATAACACCAACCACTTTTTTCTCTTTTAAATCTGTAATTCTGCCTTCTTGTTATTGCTTGCTTTGTCATTAATCGCCTCAGGACCTTGATTTCCTAGCAACAGACTGCCACCAAACATTTGGCTCCTGTTCAACATTTTCTTTGTGAAAAATGGCACTGCTGTTGCCGCCTGGGCTGCTGCAGCTAGACTAGCTGTGTAAGTGCTCTAATAATGTATTCCACTGAAGAAAAAAAAATCACATGATATGGGGTGCAATGACTGAGCTCAGTTAATTACTGAGCTGGGAAGTTTATCTACAATCTAAAAGCTGTGTTGAGGGGAAAGAGGATATAAGGATTAAAAAGGTGCTCCTTCCATTATCAATAATTTGCAGGTGAGAATTTACATAGAAATATTTTATTCTTGAGTTGACAGGTTTCTGTTTAAGTTTATTTAGGAAAGGGTACAAAAGGCCAATGTCCTTCAAATGTTGCTTGACAAATTCATTCTCTACAAAATAGCCCCAAACACACAAAGAATCACAGAACATTTAGCTGTAATTTTAAAAAGCAAATTAACCCATGTATCTGTCAGCTGTTTCTTTTCTACTTAAGGCAAAAATCATGTGCATATGTAAACATTCTATGAGATGGCAGAATGAAGTTTTCATTCACAACACGAACACTAGACATGAGGAAAACAGAATTCAAAATACTGTGTTGTGATGTACTGTACGTTTAAATAACTATTTTATAATCCATAATGGGGGGAAAGGTACTTATCATTATTTCTAAAATGATTCAATTGAGATTGAAAAAAATCAGATTTCATAATTGGAAACTTAGTGATAAAGTAGATATTTTGCCACTTTTTACTTGGTAGATTTATCAAGATTCTCCATGCCTTAGAAATACTACCATTCCCAGTAATGATAGTTATGGAAATTAACATGGCATGTCAGATACGGTTCATTGATACCTTGCTTTAGTTCTCAGGAATATGGCTTTTTAAGACTGGCATGTTTCAGGATTGCTGTCAGGATATGATAATTTAATATACCCAAGAGTACACTAAGTATTATGGAAGCATCTGTGAAATTAATAAATCAGTGGACATGCCAATTCTTACTAATGCCTACATATTGTATAAAAAACTTCCCACAAAGTATAGCCCCAATTCAGCTCATCTTAGGAAGTGAAAATGCTACAGTCTACCTGAACACATCACAATGACCACCTTGACAAAATGAAATAAAAATGACATTAGGAGATATTTATAAAGGAGCACTAAGCATTAAAAGATCATTGGTTACGTTCAAGTAGTTAAAATATACAGATATTTTTAGAAGAAATCAAATGAATTAAAGATATTCAGATCATTTTTATAGAATTCTGCTTACTGTTGGCACTAAACCACATCATTTCACCATTGAGTTTGATTCCTCACTTTAATACATTTTTACAAAAACCAATTCTTGGTTGATATAGAAAGTAAGTGTACATTCACAATCATAAGAGTTTTAAAAATCCAGCACGGATTTTCAAAAATTCCACAATTTCTAATATGGAACTATAACTGGAATTATACATCTGTTTAATTCGCTATTTACTATATGACAGAGGTTCTTCTTCTTTTTTTTTTTAACTTCAGGAGTTTGTTGATTTAAAAAAACCCATATATTTTATTGATATTTTACAGAGCGGAAGGGAGAGGGATAAGAGTTAGAAACATCGATGAGAGAGAAACATCGATCAGCTGCCTCCTGCACACCCCCTACTGGGGGTGTGCCTGCAACCAAGGTACATGCCCTTGACCGGAATCGAACCTGGGACCCTTCAGTTCACAGGCTGACGCTCTACCAACTGACCAAATTAAAAATTTTCTATATGACTGAGGTTCTTGACCTGGACTCCATGAATAAGCAAAAAGCTTTTTGAAATATATGAACTTGGGAAAATTTTATTAGTAAATAAATTTGGGGGTGAGGAGGGTATAAAACTCAGAAAAGATAAAGAAACCATTACACTAAGTATATCAATATACCTGAGAAATGCTAGTTGACACTTGCAAGTAAAATAATATTTTAAATTCAATTTATTCCATTATAGCTGCCAAATAAATGTTAACCTTACAAGGAGCTACATATGTATAAAAATAATTATTTTTGAGGGATGAATAAGGGAATACGGTGTTCTTTTACTTTATTACATGTGTATCTTTCTGGAAAAAAAACAAATTAAAAATTTTGGTGGGTAATTCTAAATTTTATATTTTATTTGATCGGGACTTCCTATAACAGTAATATAATAATACACAGTAATTGTAAATTCTTTATAAAATGAAAAAAGAAAGGAATAGTTAGGAAAATACACAAAATGACTAGTCAGGACAGCAGAGTTTAACAGGGTTGGAAGGTTGGGCAAAAAGTAGATGTTTGGGTGAGGGTATTATAAGGGAAGATGCGAGTTACAGAGAAAAGTATTCAAGGGTTCTCACAATTAAAGAAAAACTTGTGCCAGAAATGTGTATAGAAGAAGAATGTAATTTGTAAAAGCAGCAATCTATCTTTCAGAGTGTCTTCAACTATTTAGAATTTACTAATGTTCCTAATTATATTAGGACAATGTCAGTGAAAACAATAATATATGTTCTAGAAGTTTAAAAGGTTCCCTATAGCTGCAAGAAGCTATTTTCAAGGGATACAGAGAAAACATGTGAGAAACACTAAATTGTACATTTTAAACACGTGAACTTCATGGTAAATAGACATCACAATAAGCTGTTATAAAAAGATTAAATCCAATTCTATTTAGGATAGGGACAACAGAACATATGGGTTAAACCACTATAAACTGTAGAGATTCTATAATGTGTACAGTAAAATGTTGGAAAATAGATACACTTCTGCAGATACTAGAATGTTTATGTCCAGTTTATATACAATTTCAAAGATATGACAACTAGAATGTAAAAATGTATATTGCCGTCAAAATATTTATAAATTATCCCTCTCTTAATCATGTTTATTAAAGAGATTTAGTAAACAGTTCATTTTCCCAAGCAACTGCTGTATGGTCTGAAATATATAAATAACGTAAATGAAGTGGAAACATTTCAGTAGATGGTTTGTTAATTCATTTTGGGCTCTGTATAAGGGCCTACTGTCTTAACAACTAAGTGCTATACATATGTTTATTTTCTTAAAATTCTAAGGCAATTAGCACATAGCGTGGTTTCCAACTTCACATAAAATTCCAAGGCTTCATTATAATGCCACAAGTCTAAAACACAAAAACTTCCAATCTTTATCTTTAAAGCTCAAAGCTTCTTTAACCAATGCTATCTTACTCCTACTGAGTAAGTAAAAAGATTATGCTGCTTAACTAAAAATAACCTTACTTTAATATTCCATATATTTCTCCCGTTTTAGTAGAGAGCTTTACTTTAGATAGCTGCCAAAAATAAGACTTAAGAAAAATTACAGAAATATAGGAATAAATTGCTCAACTTGAATAAAGTATTTATCTATAAAAATCACAGCGTATTAGTATCACTAAAAAATGATACTGTTAGACTACCTGCAGGGGGGGGAAAAAAAAGAAACAATTCTAGGCAAAATGGAAATGAATACAAATAGAATTTCTATAATCACACTATCATTTAAAGAAATTTCTAGCAACAAAGATTGTCACTGTAAAGGAAGAAGTAAGAACAATACTCATTTGTGTAACTAACTGAACATTAATAAAATACGGATAATTTTTTAGAGTTAAAAATTGAACTCTAATGCTAATATTTAAGAAGAAACATAATTAACAGTCTTTTTCTTATATCTCTCTATATTATATCCGAGTTAAAGAAAGATGTCTTTATCACATAGTTTTGGGCTTTACTTAAAGGGGTGTCAAATTGGCACACAAAATTCTAAACTCATGCATGATCAAGACTTGTGTACAGGAAGTGTCAGGAATTATACACAAACATGAAATTCTCCAGATATATAGAAAAAAATCATATATTTCTTCTCATTTTATTTTTTGAATTTATAAATGTAATAGTTAAGGTCACTTGCAAGGACTTTTTCATATGAAGGATTACCAATTCACAGGTAATCCTTAATTGAAGCAGTTCAGAACAGGATGATCAAAAACTTGAGCAAAAAATACCAGGAAAAAGTCAAATGGTGATCAATGATTTGACCAACATAATGGGAATTCCAATACACAAGAGTTCAAAAATTGAATTCAGAACAGGGAAAAAATGGAAAGTCAGAAGAAGTTCAACCATCCTACCTCCTCCTTATGTAATAATCTCAGAATATTATAAAGATTAAGAAATTCCAAAAATTCCTTTGAATTCTATCTAAATGTTTTATAAAGAACTGTAACATCTTAAATCATCATTCATAAAATAGCTCATATTTTAACCCTTTTTGGTCCAACATGGAGGCTGACTCAACAGACCAGGCGCTAGGAGCAGGTCCAACGTCGAGCTGAGGTCTAGTGAGACAGATAACTTCAACATTCAATCCCGTCAATTAATTTGGACCAGACTCTTTGAATTCCAAAAATAAAATTGGACCGCAAAGGGTTAAAAATCCATCAGTTTCCATACTCTGACAAAGTACATATCCTGTCTAATAAAGAGAGAATATGCAAATTGACCATCACACCCTTGCACAAGATGGCC
>NW_005357076.1:3916641-3970589 GCF_000412655.1 Myotis brandtii
GCAGGGGAGCAGTTAGGTGTCAATCAGGCTGGCAGGGGAGCAGTTAGGGGTAATCAGGCTGGCAGGCAGAAGCGGTTAGGGGCAGTCAGGCAGGCAGGCAGTAGAGCGGTTGGGAGCCAGCTGCCCCGGATTGTCTGACTGCCGGTTTAGGCCCAATTCCACAGGGATCGGGCCTAAACTGGCAGTCGGACATCCCCTGAGGGGTCCCAGAGTGGAGAGGGTGCAGGCTGGGCTGAGGGACACCACCCCCAGTGCACAAATTTTGTGCACTGGGCCTCTAGTATATCCTATCTAATAATAGACAAACATGGTAATTAACCGTACCTCCGACATGCTTCCCATTGGCTCCCCAGTGGGGACCCCCACCCTGAAGGGTGTGTGAGCAGCTGCAAACAGCCATCATCCCCTCATCCAGGCTGGCCAGGCACCCCAGTGGGGACCCCCACCCTGAAGGGTGTGTGAGCAGCTGCAAACAGCCATCATCCCCTCATCCAGGCTGGCCAGGCACCCCAGTGGGGACCCCCACCCTGAAGGGTGTGTGAGCAGCTGCAAACAGCCATCATCCCCTCATCCAGGCTGGCCAGGCACCCCAGTGGGGACCCCCACCCTGAAGGGTGTGTGAGCAGCTGCAAACAGCCATCATCCCCTCATCCAGGCTGGCCAGGCACCCCAGTGGGGACCCCCACCCTGAAGGGTGTGTGACCAGCTGCAAACAGCCATCATCCCCTCATCCAGGCTGGCCAGGCACCCCAGTGGGGACCCCCACCCTGAAGGGTGTGTGACCAGCTGCAAACAGCCATCATCCCCTCATCCAGGCTGGCCAGGCACCCCAGTGGGGACCCCCACCCTGAAGGGTGTGTGACCAGCTGCAAACAGCCATCATCCCCTCATCCAGGCTGGCCAGGCACCCAAGCGGGACCCCCACCCTGATCCGGGACACCCTTCAGGGCAAACCAGCCGGCCCCCACCCGTGCACCACGCCTCTGTCCTATATAGTAAAAGGGTAATATGCAAACTGACCCTAACAGCAGAAAGACTGGGAATGACTGGTCACTATGACACACACTGACCACCAGGGGGCAGACGCTCAATGCAGGAGCTGCCCTCTGGTGGTCAGGGCGCTCTCACATGGGAGGAGCTCTGCTCAGCCACAAGCCAGGCTGATGGCTGCCAGTACAGCGGTGGTGGTGGGAGCCTCTCCTGCCTCCTCAGCAGCGCTAAGGATGTCCGACTGCAGTTTAGGCCTGCTCCCCGCTGGCAAGTGGACATCCCCCTAGGGCTGCTGGGCTGCCAGAGGGATGTCTGATTGCCATCTTAGGCCCAATCCTCCGGGGAGAGGGCCTAAGCCAGCAGGTGGTCATCCCCTGAGGGGTCCCAGACTGCGAAAGGGCACAGGCCGGGCTGAGGGACCCCCCTCCCTCCCCGAGTGCACAAATTTTTGTGCACCGGGTCTCTAGTATATATATAAAAGGCTAAGCGACTGGCCGACCAGCTGATAGGTATAATGCGCACTGACCACCAGGGGGCAGACACTCAACGCAGGAGCTGCTGAGCAACAGCAATTTTGCAGAGTGCCCTCTCCCACTCTGGGACCCCTCAGGGGATGTTGCAGAGCCAGTTTCAGCCTGATCCCTGGTAGCCAGGCTGAGGGACCCTACCTGCTGGAGGGACCCTGCTCACTCCGCAGACGCCCTGTGAGCCACGGTGAGCCCCAGGTGTGGCCGGCTGGAGAGGGACTGCAGGAGGTTGGCTCCAGAGTGTGTTGGCCCATCTCACCCAGTTCTGCCCTGCTGGCCACCTTCTAATTAATTTCCTTTGAATGTGCAGGAATCCGTGCACCGGGCCACTAGTATTCATTATAATAGCACAATTTTAAAGGATGACGTAACAAGGGCTTTTTCTATGGTCTAATAAGGTTTAAGGCAATGAGGTTATATAATTGTCTATATGTTAATAAGATTCCTTCAACTGAAAAAAAATTTGGGAGGGAAGATAGTAAATCTCAAATATATATAGTCATTGCTATCTTTCATTTCCTTTTATAGTATTCCAAATTTCTAATAGGTTAACATTCTAAGACAAATTCATTCACTTTCACTATAAGCCTTTAAAATCTTTTCATGACAAAGGTAAAAATGCCAGATGACACATTTTAGCATAATCAAAAGAATCTTTCATAATTTCTAATAAAGTTTTATGTAAGCATATATTTTTTTCCTTTTTAGATATATTTTTAGTAATTTCAGAGAGGAAGGGAGAGGGAGAGAGATAGAAACATCAATGATAAGAGAGAATCATTGATTGGCTGCCTCCTGTATGCCCTCTACTGGGGGTTGAGCCTGCAACGCAGGCATGTGCCCTGACTGGGAATCAAACTGTGACCTCCTGGTTCACAGGTAAATGCTCAACAACTGAGTCACACCAGCCAGGTGCATATCTTAATCCTCACCCTAGGATATGTTTATTGATTTGAGAGAGAGAGAGGGGGGGGGGGGGAGGGAAGGGGGAAGGAGGGAGAGAGGGAGAGAGGGAGAGAGAGGGAGAGAGAGAGAGAGAGATCCATCAGTTGCTTCCCATACCCCCCCTGACTGGGATTGAACCCACAACCTAGGTATGTGCCCTGACCAGGAATCTAACTCGCAACCTTTTTAATGTACAGGATGATGCTCCAAAAAAAGTAAGCAACCCAGCTGGGCTGTAAGCATATCTTTTTGTAAATATTGTGAAATGGTAAACAAATCCAAAAAAATAGCAATTGTATATTTCATGATACAATTTGTTATTCAACATTTTACCTTTTTAACATGTAAAATTTCAAATATATGATTTTTTAGATTAGATTTCTTACAGTTTATCATGTTACTTCATTTTAAGTACTTTAGTTATTACTTTCAGATTACTGATAAAGATACTGAAACTGAGTCTAAGTAACAGTTCTAATAAAAATTATTATTCATGGTGTCAATAAGAATTTTAGTAGAAAACCCAACCAGAGCAAAGAGATAGAGAACCCAAAAATTATTACTGATTACTACTTGTCTTTTATAAACAAATACTCCTTTTTTTCCAAGTATGAATTCTATTCCTTTCCTCTAAAGTTTTATACTTCTCCAAATTATAATTCCTGCACCTGCCTGTAATCATACCTTTCTTGATCCCAGAGGCAAACATTAGTAACACTTGAAAACCATACCCTCACAAAAACTATATTCCCCAAAATGGTAAGATTCTAGGCTGAGGAGAGATAAAACCAAGATGGAGTTACAACATAAATATAGACAGAGAAAAAGGAGATCTATAATAAACCATGGGAACTGAAAAAAAAATCACAGAAAGAAGGAAGCAAGCATAGGTACCAAAGGAAAATTCAAACTCCAAGTCCCATATTCTCAGATAATTATTGACAAACTATAATTCACTATTCTTTCATTTATGGTCAAAAGAAAGCTGGACTGGCTATATTAATACCCGTGTTTCACACAGAGTACATTTTGGGACAAAATCTATTACCAGGAATAAATAAATGGTAATGGGCCAAATAATCAATCCTACACTTTTATGCACTTAACAGAGTTTCAAAACACAAGAAGAAAAGTCTGATAGAACTGTGAAAGGAATATACAAATTTATAATGTATAGGAGAAAGTTCTCCATGTTTAGAAAATAAACAACACACTTCAAAGAAGAAAGCAAACAGGAAGTAGAAAGTATTACAAGCTGAATGAAAATGAAATGTCAAAATTTGTGGGAGGCAGCCAAATCAATGCTTAGAGAAAAATCTATGTAGCAGTAGAAGTCTATAGTAAAAATGAAAAGTCTCAAATCAAGGAATTTCATTTTCTTTTACCTTTTTATTGAATTTACTGGGGTGACATTGGTTAATAAAATTATAAAGGTTTCAGGTGTGTAGTAATTAATTTTTCAATGAATAAGAAAGGACACAAATGCAGCTGACTTAGTTTATGTAAAATAAGTCACAAGGTACTGAAAGCTTTTGTTAAACCTATTTCTTAAATATCTGATTAATCTCCAATGTTTAAAATTCTCCCTATAATAAGCCTAAACTTGCAAGCTAATTTGTGCTTTACAGTGTAGTTGAAACTTGTAAGGAAACTTTTTCTCATAAAAAAAAGAATTATTAGAAATAATGCATAGATTTCTATGCAAAATTCTATTGATATTATGGTATATCTTTTTCCACCCTTTTACTTAAAACCTACTAATATTTTTATTTTAACATGTATTTATTTTTAACATGTATGTATTTATTTTACTATAACTTATTTGTGTTTATTTGTGTGCATGTCTCATAGGCAACATATTGTTGGATCTTATTATTTTGTACAATGTTACAAAGTCAACCTTTAAGTTGGGATGTCAGAATGACTGTCATTAATAAATCAACAAACAGCAAGTGTTGGCAAAGGTGTGGAGAAAAGGGAATACTCATGCACTCTTTGTGGGAATGCAGATTGGTATAGCCACTGTGGGAAGCAGTATGGAGTTACCTCAAAAATTAAATATGGAAGTGCTTTATGACCTAGCAATTCCACTTCTTGAAATATATCCTAAGAAACCTAAAACACTAATTTGAAAGAATATATGTGCCCCTATGTTCACTGCAATTATTTACAATAGCCACGATTTAGAAACAGCCCAAGTGCCCATCAGTAGATGAGTGGATAAAAAAGCTGTGGTACATTTACAAAAGGAAAACTACTCAGTGGTAAAAAAGGAGACCTTACTTTTTTCAATAAAATTCACATAGCAGGGGGTGGGGGAGACAAAGGAAGAAGAAGATGAAAAGAGGAGCAAAGGAAATCCAAAATAAGCAGAAAAGAGGATTAATAAAGAAAAAAAATCAACCTGGACTTAGATTTCCCATAAAACATGCTAGAAGACAATAAAGCAATGTCTACAGAGTATTTTGTTTCACAAAATATTACACCAAATATGTCATCTATATATATAAACGGCTAAGTGTCCATCTGTCCGACCAGTAGCTATGACGCACACTGACCAACAGGGGGCAGACGCTCAATGCAGGAGCTGCCATGACACGCACTGGCCATTTAAAAATAAACATCACCACGGATCTGGCGCCGACAAACCAACACTCGGCTTCTCCCAAGTGGGACACAGGCCCCACCACCAGCCCAGAGCCACACCCCACCAAATCGCAGCCAATGCTGCCAAGACCCCATGGCATAAAATACGGCCCAGAGCCAGATCAGCCCATAAATGGTGGCTGTGGGTGCCGGGTAATGATGTCGCATAGCAACTCCCGGCTTCCTCTCCCTAGCCATGACTAGCCTCCTTGTAGTTTCTTCAGCCCAGGAACCTGACTTGCTTTATAGCCAGGTGGAAACATTTTACATTTTAACCAAATGTCTGTGAAACGTTTTCCTGTGCCTCATCTCATTTGATCCTCACAGAAGTCCTGGAGGAGGTAGATAGGAGACTTGGTGGAATCCTATTTTCTTTTCATTAGACAGAAAACGGAGATTTAGAACACTTAGAAACTTGACCCAACTGAAAAGAAGTAAGAAATGGTGGAACTTGAAAATGACTTCAGGTTTTTTCATGCGCAGAATATAGTCAAACACTGCTACAGTTAAATATTTTACCCTTTGTTCTCCCTACATGATCTACAATAATAATCTGATTCGTGTGGATATTTACTTCTGTGTTGTGGACAATTACCTGAAAGAGAAGTTGGGGTGCTTCACTGGGTTGGAAAAAGTTTAGGTAAATCAGAAAGCAGGTTTAATTAAGCAAATTTATTCTATAGATATAAAAGGCTAAGTTGACTCGCACATGCGCGATACATATAAAGCTCTAGCTGGTGCCAATTGCACATGTGTGTTTCAATCTGTCATTGTCGATTGTGAATTTGGTTGACATTTCTATTATAGAGAAAGGGCAAATAGCGATATTAAAATATTTCTTCTAATATTTCTTCTAATATTTCTTCCTTTCAATGTGCATGAATCCATGTACCAGGACACTAGTTCCTATATAAAAGCAACAAAAAGTAAATAAAAACTCAGGAACACAGGAGCTCTGAGTCCTTCCTTGGGGAAAAATGATGATAAAATGCAGCTAATTGAGGGTAATAAAAATAAACAATAAAGAAATGGGGGTAATTAGTTGGAAAGCATTTAACTCATTTAAATGTAGAATTGAGGCTGTAACAATTATGGTTATAGAACAGAATGCAAGTGTTTAAAAACTGAAAATGCAAAAATAAAATTATAACTACTCCAAATCAAGAGGAGGCTGAAACACAGTGCTAATTTTCATATGTTTGTTTAAGATTTTTATTGTTTTTTAGAAAGAGAGGAAGGGAGAGGGAAGGGAGAGAGAGAAACATGAAACATCGAGGTGAGAATGAAACATGAATCAGCTACCTCCTGCACACCCCCTACCACGGATTGAAAATCACATGCCCTGACTGAGAATCAAACCAGCAACCTTTCAATGCACAACTAACTTAGCCACACCAACCAGGGCTAATTTTCTTATTTTTCATAGCACATAAATATTGCCTTAACAAGAAAATACAAAGTTTAGAAAAATTAATGTCTCTAATTTCCTATCTTGTTCATAAAACTTTCCTAAATATCATAGTCTTAGGGGGCTATAAGAAATATTTCTTGGAAGAGAAGATTTTATATATATATATATATACGCCAATCTGCTGCTCAGATGAAGAGAATCTTGAGATTTATATTTTTAAAAATGTAATTAGCTATCACATAACTAGTAATCCTTAATCACCAACTAACAAGGAATTTGGTTTAAACATGAAAAAAACTGAGTTTACATGCCATAAATAGTGTACTTGTTATAAAGGTAAAAAAAAAAAAAAAAAAGATGCCAACACTTTATTTTAAACCAAAAAAGAATGTTGAATGGAGCACATTCCATTTGTTTTTTTTTTAAATCAGGCAAGTTTTTGATGTGAACTCTGCATTTTAGCTTCACTACATCATGTGACAAAGAAAATGATTAAGGTTTTGAATTATCTTAATGCTCACTACTAATTTTTGGAATAGTGGGAAGAAGAAGAATTGTTGAATATGTAGATCTGGTTTATCCTATATAATAAAACCCTAACATGCAAATCGACCCAACGGCAGAACAACCGGCTGCTATGTAGGAGCTGCTTCCTGGTGGTCAGGTGCTCCCACAAGGGGAGCGCTGCTCAGCCAGAAGCCGGCTCTCACGGCTGGCGAGCTCAGCTGCAGTGGCAGGAGCCTCTCTCGCCTCCACTGCAGGTGGGCGGTAAGGAGTGAGGGGTCCTGTACTGCAAGAGTCCCAGATTGCAAGAGGGATGTCTGACTGATGGCAGGCAGACATCCCCTGAGGGTCTCAGACTGCAAGAGGGCGCAGGCCTGGCTGAGGGACACCCGAGGTAAAATGCATGTGCTCTTATTGGCTCCAATAAATATTGGAAAAAAGATTTGTCTAAATAGTGTGATATGAAAAGTATCTACTTGCATGAGTGCACGAATTTTGTGCACCAGGCCTCTAGTTTTATATAATGCAGACAGATGTTTTAATTTTGGAAACTTGTTGAATAGGCATATTGAGTTGCTTCCTTAGATCAAGAACTTTTTGTAATTAAAGGGCTCCCAGAAATGTAACTTGTTAAAACCTCAGGAGTTTAAAATGATGATGTGAGAAGACTGCTGATTCTATGGAACTTAAAAGTAGGAAGGAGTCCATCTATTTGATTAAGTACAGCTACACCTACTCAATTTAAAATTTTGTTTTGAAAATAGGCTAAGAAAAGACTAAACTGGATGCTCTGTGCTCAACGGGAATTAAAGATTTAAAAGAACTGCAGAATGTCTACATGAAAATAATATTACATTTCAGAAGATATTCCACAGATATTAAAAAATAAAAATTATGCTCTTAGTTGTTAGCAAAATAAATATTTGTTGAACGTCCACCAACAGTGACAGCATCCCAGGTATTTAATATATGTTTACTATTTTCAGAAGTATTTTAAAATAGCCAAACTCTGAGAAATTTATACATTTACCTGGCAATGTAAAAGAGCATTCTTTTTATGAAATTGTTGAAATAGAAGCTAAAGGCTAACAGCTATCATCAGAGATATCAACCAGAATCCATTCTGATATTTGTTTCTGGCTAATACACTACACATGTTTCAAGAATAATTCTATTTTCTTTATTAACTTGTCCAAAACTAATGACTCCATACTTTATACAAAATAGCACTTGTATAAATAGTTAATACTCGTACAAAAATTTCATTCACCCTAAGTTAGCTTGATGCATTATAGTAGTACATAATTGCTGAAACTATGAGTTGTTTGCAAGTTAGGTCCATGCTGCTATAAAAATTCCCCATTCACTCAAACTTGGCAATATGGCTTACATGTGCATAACTGTTAAAACATGAGTTGTTTCCAAGTTAGTTCATGATCTGGGGTCCAATTACTATACATTTAAATAGAGACAATTGTAACTGACAGTTAAAATACTTTTCCATCATAATATATTGTCATATATCATAGTCAATATAAATAATA
This sequence comes from Myotis brandtii, assembly GCF_000412655.1. NCBI lineage: Eukaryota > Metazoa > Chordata > Mammalia > Chiroptera > Vespertilionidae > Myotis > Myotis brandtii. Next base: position 3,925,209 of record NW_005357076.1, read on the forward strand.
TAACATAATTAATGTCACAATTTAAATCATGTACTCTTTGAAAATCAGACTTTCAAATGTAAGGTGGTTTGAAATACTTAATAAATCTCCCTAAAAACCTTCACTACAAAAATATGCTACCAAGACATTAACAAAAAAAAGAGAACATTTTGCAAAATAAAATTAAACAGAAGATGATTAACAGAGAAAATTTTTTAGTTTTGAAATGTTTTTTTCATATACTGGCAGAAGAGGTAAAATGTCTTTCCTCTAAATAATCCTCTCAATGTAAGCATTTATTTGACATTTATCAAGGGGTAGGGTTTGCTATACACTGGAATCAATAACAACCTTGTAAAGCCTACAGCAGTGCACATAAACATGCTGTAGGAGACATTAACACTAGACTGAAAGAAATAATTATATTTTCAATAAGCACGTTCCTATTAGATAATCAATTTTTTACACGTGTTACCAGCAGTTTCACAGATCAGGTAGTGAGTGGCAGAGGCTGTTATATCAAAATCATATATGCTTATGAGGTACTTTTAATTTTTCAAAGGTATCTACTTATTTTTGGTCAGCCACATTTAACTCAGATTATATAAAAACAAAATATTCGTGGGGTGATTTATTCAGGAGGATTTTTATATCAGTCTTATCTTAGAAATAAATTCTTAACCAATTACTTTCATGTCAGAAGACTTAATAATTCTAATTACATGCTGCCCTTATTCCCAGATTTAAGAGATTTGTCACAATCAATATTTCTGAAATATTAAATTAAAAGGTATCATGGTAATTACTATGGAATAAATAGCAATTAGGATTTTTTAGGTAAATAAGCTCAAACTGTTTGCAGTGAATATTTAGAATACTAATATTTCTCCATACAATGCATGCATTATTCAGAAGTAGCCTAAAAATATAAAATGTAAATTCACAGAATTACTTCAAAAGACCTTAAGAAACAGATTTTACAGGAATTTGATACTTGGTTAAGAAATATCTATGTATAATGTATCCCAAAAGAGGTAGACTTGAAGGTAAATAATACAAATTATGTTACCATAGAATGATCATATTACTATTCTGCATGTTAAATAGTGAACATATGCTTTGAGAGGGGTAATTTGCAGGATAAGTAAAAGACAATTATTTAAAACTTTACATCAGCTAACAACTATAATTTATAGTGTAAACATGTACCGGAAATTTGAATTAGGTAAATACTTACTGCTATATAATAAACTCTTGCCTTTTCTACTAACATCCAATTTTTCTCCATATCAAGATGTTTTTCTTTTTTATAACAATTGGCAGCAGCAAGATTAGCTACAAGGGACCTAAAACAACAACAAAAAGCAAAGTAAGTTTTTTTGCCCCAGATAAACAACTTATTCCTTTTATTGCAAACTTGTCATATACTTCTATACAGTCAATTAACAATATTTTTTGCAACTTATGTTTTATATTTTATTTCTTCAAAACTGTTGTATATTGATTTTAAGAAATGTAAATAAAATGAATTTTGTTTTGAGAACTCCTGAGACTTCTATGTTGCCTGTGAGATAAACAGAGATATTAATCCTTGTTCTAAATACCACCTGGTATTTTGAGAAACTGGCATTTAAGTTTCTTTTTAATATTTAAATGCTAAGATTATCTACTGTCTACATTTTAATAGTTCAAAATGCAGTTACGAAATAAAGCTATAATGCCATCATGCATAAAAAATATTCAAATAAAAACTTTAGTTTTTAAGTATCAATACACTATACATTTCTTCTTTAACCTAATGCTTTAAAAGCCAAGTATGGGATTAATTTTACAAAATACATATAAAGACTATATTTACTATGTGAAATTAATTTGCCAAGCATTAAATGTTAACGACTGGAATAAATTTAGTTTCTACAGTTGAAACCTCCCTGCCCTGGTCCAGTTTTGCAGTAGAAAAATCTAAGCAGGATACTACATTTAAAATCTTGCTACAAGTGCCTCATAGAGCTTTTTATTATTGCTCAACAATTAAACTTAATAATTATTTACATTACATATGAAATTAATAAAAATATTTTTCCTCCTCAGAATTTAGAAAATAACTTGACAGTTTTTCACTTTTTTATTTGTTAATTTTTAAATATATATATATATATATTTAATTGACTTCAGAAAGGAAGGGTGAGGATGAGAGAGACAGAAACATCAGTGATGAGAATCATTGATTAGCTGCTTCTTGCAAGTCCCTACTGGGGATAGAACCCAAAACCCAGGCATGTGCCCTGACAGGGAATCAAACTGTGACCTCCTGGTTCATAGGTTGATGCTCAACCAATGAGCCACACCAGCCTGGCATTTTTCCACTTTTGTAATCAATAGTAGTTACGGTACAAAAATCCTCACAAATGAAATATCATCTCATTACTTAAGATTGTGGTAATATGATTGGTTCCTCTTGTTAAGAAAAAAGTAAATCAATTCTCTTCCAAAACATATTTCTGTTCATATGCCAATTGACTACTGAGAATATTTGTTTATGTTCAATTAGGTGAATGAAAATAAGAGTAATATGCATCAATATATTTATATGCAAATAACTATATTACAAAATCAGAATAATTAGTCCTGATTTATACAGAATATTTAAGTAATCATGACTTTAGCAAAATTTAGACAAAAATGGTTACTAAATAAAAGCAAACACTTGTGGTATCAATTACTAAACTCTATTTTGATAATAAAACTACTCTTTGATAGGAAACTACTCAGTTTATCCAAAAGAAAAATACAAGTATTCTTACTATCCAAATGTGTTTGGTTCAGAATTTGGAGAATGAGAACTTGGATTAAGAAAATTATTGCATTATCTAAACTCTTTGATTCCTGCGTTTTGGATAGTGGTACTGAGAGTTACCACCCCTATCTAAAACAATTTATCCAAATATGTTAGGTTCCACAATTTGGATAATGAATTAGATAGGGAGGGTTTCCCTCAGTTTCAAATTTCCAAAATTATCTGCACAATACTAAGCACCATAACCATAATATTAGTATATAAATCAAGCTGTTAACATCTGGGAAGCCTAATATTATCATACTGCTCTTTAGTATACAAAAATAATTTCTCAATTTTTCTCTAGCTTGAGTGGTAACAGAGGCAAAACTTGACCCATTTCTGTCTTTGCACCTGCATATTAATTTTGGTTTTAGAAAAACTAAAAAACGAAAAGGTTTAAATAAGTATATTTCAAATATGTTTGAACAATAGTGGTTTACTCATTGAAACCTTAAAATCATAACTTTTTAAAAAATATATTTTATTGATTTTCTACAGAGAGGAAGGGAGAGGGACAGAGAGCTAGAAATATCGATGAGAGAGAAACATCGATAAGCTGCCTCCAGCACACTCCCCACTGGGGATGAACCCGCAACCAAGGTACATGCCCTTTACCAGAATCGAACCTGGGACCCTTCAGTCCACAGGCCGATGCTCTATCCACTGAACCAAACCAGTCAGGGCAAAATCATAACTTTTTTACACATAAAAAAATATAGTTATAAGAAAGGTTTGGAAGATTTTGGCACTCTATTTTTGAAAGTTATATTTTATTTATTTAATGATTACTGCCATAATAGTGTCAGATTCTTAACATACATTTTCTGGAGGTCAAAGAGTGAGCAAAAATAAAAGGAACTAAAAAAGGGGAAATGAACAAGGGGAAGAGAGAGAAGGGAAGAAATAAAGGAAGAAAAAGAGGCAAATAAAAAGGGTGGGAGAGGAAGAGAGACAAGAGATGGAAGAGAACAGACTAAATACTTCTAGCTATAAGGAACATAAAATATCCAATGGATCACTATTTAAAAAAGATCAGCTTTGGTGATTCTAAGAATATAACAGGTAGAAAAGTTATTTTATTTCTCCCTTGCTGATGAGTAATATGGTAACAATATTGTCAGCGATGTATGAATGTACTGAAAGAAAACCTCCATGTAGTTGCAAAAGATACAAATACAACCAATGCATGGGAGGCCCTGAAGGATATATTCAAAGGTCACTTATAGAAGAATTTTTAATAAGTAAAATTGTATAGAAATGCAATGGGTTGTTTCTTGAGTGGTACATTACCCATGACTAAAGTTGTTTAATATGGATGAATGACTATTTGCCAGAAATGCTTTAGATGACCTAATTCATATGAGACTGGATATAACATAGTATTGTATATGTTAAAAATACATATGAATATGTACATGTATCCAAACTCAGGATATGGTGAAAAGAACATTTCTTTCTAATCCCAGTTTAGCAAAATGCTTGCTATAAGACATTGAATAAAATGTTTTCCTTCTCTGATCCTAATTATAAGGAGTAGATGCTAGATTAGATAATCTCAAAAATTTCATTCCACTATATCACATGAAGACAACAGCAGGTTCAACAAGGGCAATTTTTAAAAAAAAGAAAAAATGATATAAGGAAGAGTTTATTAAACATTAAAAGCAATTATAAACGAGAGATCTAAATTCCAAAATTAGATTGGAATTCAGGTTTTACCAGTATTGAAATAGCCAGTTAGTATAAGCTTCCCTGGGAATTACACTGACCTGTTGCCACCAGTGATGCATGCAGCACAAGTTCCTGTTGGCTGCTCATTCTGCTCATAGTAATGAGCATCCACATGCGCTTCGGCAGTTTTTCTCTTCAGGATCTCCCCAAATTTATCTGTCCCAATGCAACCAAAAAATGTTGCTGCTTTGTGTGGCTTCTGAATCATCCACTGAAAAACAGGAACATAAATAATTTTAATGTGTCAGAAAATGGTACACCATAGTTCAGTATTCTGTTGTAGATAGTGGCATAAAAGAGATACCTTATTAGAAACTGTGGCTGTTATGAATGGAATTCCAATCCTGTACTACCATTTATGATAACAAATTTGATATAACAATCACATAAAACCTTATTATACTACTTTTGGGGAGAGAAATAGAGCACAATGGTTAAAAACTCAGAATCTAAAGTCAAATAGACCTTAGGGCAATGCTGGCTTGATACAGACAAATAATAGCAATTCCCAATAGAAGTAGTATAGCAATATCATTAAAAGCCCAGCATCTACTAGGTGTACCAGTTCATAATGCGGATTTTTTTAATAGATAGAGTTACACATATGTTGATATATAAGTGATTTGATATGTATGCTATTTTGTTGTATTGACAGCAAGCTTCAAAACTTCATATGTCAAATTTGCTGAAGGTGTTAACATCATAGATATTTTTACTCTTAAAAATGTCGAATTTCATGCCATAAAAAAGAGCATTTGCGGGAAGTTTTAATTCATTGCTTTATTTTAAAGAAAAAGTTATCGTATACTTCTGGAAGTTTATGGTAAACATGCTCCATCTCAAGATACTTGTGAACGCTGGTTTAAATGCTTTAAAAGTGATGATTTCGATGTGAAAGACAAAGAACGTCCAGGTCAACCGAAAAAGTTTGAAGACCAACAATTACAAGCATTATTGGATGAAGATGCCTGTCAAACTCAAAAACAATGTGCAGAAAGATTAAACGTTGTTCAGCAAACCATTTCGGATCATTTAAAAGCAATGGAAAAGATTTTAAAGGAAGGAAAATGGGTGCCACATCAAATGAACGGAAGACAAATGAAAAACCGAAAAGTCATCAGTAAAATGTTGCTTCAACGGCAGGAAAAAAAGTCTTTTTTGCATCCAATTGTGACTGGCGATGAAAAGTGGATTCATTTTGAGAATCCCAAATGCACAAAATCATGGGTTGATCCAGGTCAACCACCAACATCTTTGCAAGGCCAAATCACTTCAGAAAGAAGACACTGCTCTGCGTTTGGTCATTAATACTGATCGCTACCGACAACAAATAATCAATCTGAACCACGCTTCGATCGTGAACCGACCAGAATGTGCCAGAAGACACGCAAAGTAATTTTGCTTCATGATGACACACCATCACTTCAAAACCAGTTAAAGACACGTTAAAAGATCTTGCCTGGAAAGTATTAACCACCCACTATATTCACCAGACCTTGCTCCTTCAGATTATCACTTGTTCTGATCAATGGCACATGCACTTTCTGAGGCAGCACTTCAAAATGTACGAAGACGTGGAAAATTGGGTCTCTGAATGGTGTGCCCCAAAACAAGAAAAGTTCTATTGGGACGGTATCCACAAATTACCTGAAAGATGGGGGAAATGTGTAGCTAGCGATGGACATTACTTTGAATAAAGCACTTTTGATGTTTCTCTTTAAATTATCGTGTTTTCTTTGATTACAAAATCCGCATTATTAACCGGTACACCTAGTATATTGAGACAGTCTGGATTCAAATCTTGCCTCTGCCACTTACTAGCTGTACGAGTAAGAATGTCACTTAGGCATTTCTATGCCTCATTTTCCTCATCTGTAAATTTAAAAATATATATAAATACACCTCATAAAGTTGTTGATAATTAAATACTTTAAACCAGACATACGAAAAGTATAGACATAACAGCCAAGAATATGTCTTGTTCTACACATTACTTTTGTTCATGTAGAAAGCCTAAATACTCTGGCTATTTTTGATATGTAGGACACTGACAAAATGTGAGACTTTTACTCTTGATCAGTGATTTCTACTCAAAAGTTAGTCAATTTAAAATAAGAGTTTAGTACGCCAAAGCAGACACATAAAAGAAGTAGAAGCCATGCTCATGGCTTCAAAGCACTTAATAACCTTGCTGAGAAAGTAAGGATGTTTTCAAGAAAGTTGAAAGATTAAAAAATCTTTTTTGAAAGTTTATAAATTAATCTGCGAATAGTTCTGTTAAAATTTTAGTACATGTCTAACATTACCTCCAACACAATATGTTACCAACACCTAAGCAATCTGTTTTTGACCATTCTGACATCCAATCAATAAACACTTAATGCATGTCTACTAGAGGAAAATGACAGTGACCATAATACAAAGACACAGCCACATTTTCAAATTCTCCAGGAGAGATGCAATCTTGTTCAAAGCTTCTTGTTATGTTCCTTCTTTTAGCCAAAATAAATTGCCCAACCTCTCTTTGTTTAGGTATGTATAGTACATCTTTAAATACCCATCTTTAACTTCTACCCTAGCCCTGAGGGAGTAAGAAGGTCCAGAATTACTCTTGTGTTGTGTATACTTAAAAAACAAAACTAAAAGGAAACAACTATAGAATTTTCAGACACTGGACAGGGCAGGACTATGATTCTGACAGAAAACAAGGTGAGCCCTGACATCATGCAGGCTATCTGCCAGGAGGCAATTTCCAGACTACAGTGCCAGGAGGAAGAAACCAAACGGAGCCTGGCATTCTCACTGAAATGAGGGACCAGAGATAAAGTGAAAAAGAGTCTCAGAGAGGAATGAGCTGCAATCCATATAAAGTAGCTCTTGAGGCTTTGGCAGGACACCAATCTGTGTGTGTTTAAGGAAATCATAAGAATCTACATAAATTTTCTAGGATTAAAAAGTGACTTTATCGAAGTCTCAGTATTCAAGATCACTGTACACAAATTTAATGTAATTCTATATACTATCAAGGAATAGTTGAAAATTAAAATTAGGAAAACAATGTCATTTACAATAGCATCAAAAATTGAAACATAAAGGGACCAATTTAAGAAAACATGTATAAGACCTATACACAGAACACTACCAAAACAAAAACAAAAACAAAAAACAAAACAACAAAAAAAACAAAAACAAAAAACACCCACCACCAACTATATAAAGGGATACTATGTGCGTGAATTAGAAAACTCAATAGTCTTAAGATAGCAATTCTCCCCAAATTTATTCATAGATTCACTGCAACACTAATCAAAATCTCAACAGGATTTCTGAAGATACCAAAAAGCTGATTCTATACTCAACAGTAAAAGAAAAAGGAACTAGAATAGCTAAAGGTTAGGGGGTGTGTCAGTGTTCTGGAAACCAACAGTGATAAATCCCAATTTCTTCAAATATAATGTTGATAATACAACCTATGATCTTGGGAGCATGTTTTAAGAATTAGAAATAGACTAACAAGAAATGTACTTTAGATCAGTAAATGATACCTATTATTATAATTGGGTCACTTTCATACAGAGAATGAAAGGGTTCTCACTACACTGTAAGTAACTACACCTAACTTAATGAATAAGAAAACTACAGCCATAATTGATTACTTTAAATAAATACATGAAATTAGTTGAATTCAATTTTAAAAGCAATAGTAAAGGCAGAATACCACCAGGAAACACTCAGGAGGGCAATTAAATATAAGCGAAGGGAGATCAGAAAAGGCATCCAGAGATGGGTGACATTATCAACTAGTCTCTGAAAGATGGGTGTACCTTTCAAAAATGGCTGTGAACTGGAAGTAGAGGCACGGCACAGAGCACATGCCTCCTCTCCTGTTGGGAATTTCATCATGGTGTTCTTAAGGTAAAATAAATTCTGTTTAGTAAGTAGCTAGTTCCAAACAATCTAGTATTTATTTCCTAATAATTGAGAGCCTATTGCGCACTGTAAAATTCTCAAAACTTGGAATCAGACTGGTCAGCACCACTCTCATTTGCTGTGTCACAATGATTTTTGTGTAGTACTTGTTTTGTTGTATTTTTAATCACAGAAGCTACCCAAACCCCAGTTTTCCAAAGTATCTGATACCACCAAGAGGAAAGTAGCAATGCAATGTTAAAACAGAAATATCTGCAGTTAGTGGTTCAAATGTTGAACCTAATAGATGTCACATGTTTTCCTAGAAATTTTGAAATGACCTGCAGACTCAATGTGGATTTGCTAAAGCACCCAAGGGGTCTTAGCACACAGTTGAGGAATACTAGTAAAAGAGTATAATGTTAACAAAAAAAAACAATGAAAAGAGAAATAAAGGACTATTCGGAGTATAATGACAGAGCACAATGTGGGAGGGAACAGACTAATGTGAAAAGTAGATCTAGGCCAGATCACTAAATGACACTTTAAGAAATTAGGGAGCATTCTGTATGTAGAAGGGCACAAATGAGGATTTTGAGTAAAGGAGTCAGATGATGAGAGATGAGGCCTCATTAAGAAAGCAGGAAGAGGCCTGGCTGGTTTGTTCAGTGGATAGAACGTTGGCCTGCAGACTAAAGGGTCCAGGGTTCGATTCTGGTCACGGGAACATGCCTGAGGTGCAGGCTCGTTTCCCAGTAGGGGGCATGCAGGAGGCAGCCAATCAATGATTCTCTCTCATCATTGTTTCTATCTCTCCCTCTCCCTCTCTGAAATCAATAAGAATATATTAAAAAGAAAGGAAGGAAGGCAGGCAGGCAGGAAGAAAATTTATAATTGAAATTAAATGGAGCTAAATAAATATCATATTAAGCTTCACATCAAGAGTCTTTAACCACATATGGAAAGATTTCTATTAATATTAACTTCATCTGCCAGATGAATTTCCTCTTTGTCACCTAAATGGAATATTTAGAACAATATAATTGACAATGATGCTCAAGCGACAGTCACTTCTAAAGCAATGGTATATACTTTAATTCAATTCATAATAGAATGCTGAAGAATGGTACCTAGATACTAAAATAATAGCAAGATAAGCCAAACGTAAGAAATTTTATATCAGAAATCCAATGAGGCGTTTCAGAAAAACTGGAGCACAACTGAAAGAGATTAAATGTCAAAACTGGGTAATAACAGCAACAAACAGATTGCAAAGGGTGGTGAGGAAATCGTAAGTGAAGTAGTTGGTTAGGAAAATAGCATCTATCACATAGCTTAAAGGATTGGTTCTTTCAGAGGATTGCTGTGCTCCCAAGTGAGACGGTGAAACACAAAGATTTTTATAAATATTATTAAGAATCCATTCTCCCTCAATAACTAGTATGCTATGCTCCTTTCCTGCCAAAACTGCTCCATTTCCCCTGTTGGCAAACATACTATTAATAAAAATTGGTTCCCAAGGTTCCTACTATTATACCAACAATGGTTCTTTTGTTATTTTTATTGTTAAATACCTGTTCACATCTAGTTTTCAGAAAAGATTTTGGGAATTTTGGTCTAGTAGGGGGGAAAGAAAGATAAACTTTAGACTAGGACACAGATAGTTCATCTTGTCCTGTGATAGTAAATTACATAGTCTATTAGAGATTATATTTCTTGTAGAATTATTGTAAGAATTGAGTAAGATAATGTATACAAAGTGTCTGTTAAAGAGTACTGATGATGATGATAATATCAGGGCACTAAAATATAAAGTACGTTTTAGTCTAATCTCATTAAACTCAATGCATAAATATTTTCTGATCATCTACCATTTGTTGAACATTATTGTAGTAAAAAATAGATAGCTGCGGACTGAAAGGTCCCCGGTTCGATTCCGGTCAAGGGCATGTACCTGGGTTGAGGGCACATCCCCAGTAGGGGGTGTGCAGGAGGCAGCTGATCGATGTTTCTCTCTCATCGATGTTTCTAACTCTCTATCCCTCTCCCTTCCTCTCTATAAAAAAAATCAATGAAATATATTAAAAACATAAAATTTTAAAAAATAGACAGAGCAGCATTTCTCTATCTCTTTTGTAGGCTTCTTTTCTTCTCCTGATCCCTTAGTGTTCTATAGGCCTGGATCCAAGGATTACCTGCTCTTCTCATTCTACATAATTTTTCTGGATCTGATCTAATCTATTCCCAGGGCGTGTGATATATATATCAGCACATGAGAGTAGCACATATGTTAGACTTTGGGGAGTGGCCAAAGAAATTTCCTAAGGAATATATGTGAAACTGTGGCCATGCTGAAACTTGTAGAAACTAAGGGACCTGGTAGATCTTGTGTGAGATAGTTAATTTTCAGAGGAAGAAGGATGACAAAGAGGCTCATAAGCAAAAAATGAGGCTATTGGAATTAGAGAACTGAAAGTAAATTCAGTATTCCACACAGGATTTTGGTACCTTACAAATGCAATGAATGAAGATGAATAAGAAAAGTGTCAAAATGCTATAATCTCTTCCTTAAATCTGTATTCTAAAGATAGAGTATTTTCTAAAACACACAATAAATGCTTACTGAATATATGTCACTTGGAGATATTAATAATATAACCAATGACCCAGGTTAAAGTTTTAGTATAGAACCTGGCATAAAGTTGGCACAGAATATATTTTAACTATTGTTATAATTACCACTAATGCAATTATTATGTGGGTACCAAAAACACTATTTTATTGTTATTTCTAAGGCAAACTGTTAAATATTTAGAATACTAAGGAGTTTGAATTTTATCTTCTAAGAAGATTTGTAGTCTGCATGAGACCCATGGGCCGATATCAGGTCAAGGCATGTGTGGGCGGAAGCGGGGGAATCCATGAATTCCCTGGAATTATAAGGAAACTCTGATGTACTTTTCTGAGAAGAGGATTCAATAGATTTCACCAGATTCCTAAAAGGGACTAAGGCACCCACACCAAAGGTGAAAAGGCATATACAGGGAGAACACGAATATAGCCAGGGAGGAAGCCTTTTTCCTTTTAAGCAGAAGATTAACAGGTTATATAGGATTGCACCGAATGAACCAATAAAACCATTTAAACTAAAGGTATTTATCCAAATTTAAAAATGCTGTGTAAGTTATGTTTTTAAAATGCAACAACTTATATTATCTGAAATTGTTACGCAATTAGTTTCTTAGCTATCTACAATAAGTAGCCTAGATATATTTCCAAAGGTCTCCAAAACTAGATGATAAAAATTAGCATAGCACCCAAATATGCTTTAGGTTTTTATTCAATCCGACTTTCACCAGAAGCCTTTAAGCAACATGATTTCTATCAAAAATGGATAGTATACATTCTTCTTCTATTTCTTCTTCTATGTTCTCCCAAGATTTAAAAAAAACCATGCCTACTTTAACTTTTAGTTTCTTGCTATGCACAAAAAAAGAGTCTTTCTTTTAGGCTGGAATACAAAGAGTTTTCTTAAGGAGAAATCTGATCTTATTTTTAAAAGAAAACAACCTTCTAGAAAATGTTTTTAGAAATAGAGTTCAATAGATACCATTCTCACATTATTTGAAACAGTTAAATTGCCTTACAGAGTGAAATGCTGTAATATATAAAGGAATATACTAATGGGCATCAGGACACACTATTCCAAATTATAGCACAATGGCTAAAAAAATAACTGAGGAAATGCAGAAGCAGGAAGGTACTCTGACCTCCCCTTTACTTCTCCCTTGAAGCAGCTCATAAAAATCCTCGTGTGGGAAGTACTCCCCCCGCACCCCTATACCTGGAGGAAGAGAATATCTTCATCCCACAAAGGGACATGAGAATCCTAACAAAAGTTCACCCAGTTTTACTCTATGTGCCTCATCCGCTGACCTATCATGTTTCTACAAGACTTCCCACTCTTCATCAAACCTAGCATAAAAAATACTCAAGTCAAATTGTTTCTTTGAGTCTTCATTTCTTTATGAAGGCTCCTGTGTTGCACAAAACTTACATTAAACAAATGTGTATGCTTTGTCAGTTTAATTTTCAGAGATACTAAGAGGGTCGAGGAAAACTTTCCTTTCCTATACCCTCAAGCAACTTCAACTTACTGGTAGCAATGGCTGCCCTTGTTTAGAGGACATATGATTAATCCACATATTTATCACAATTTCAAAATCACTTCTAAAATTATTTTATCATTTTTCCATTATACTCCAGACATTTCCCCCTGACAACTTGAGAAAAAAATTGTACTAAAACTAAATATAAAAAAAGGTTCAGTGAAGTTAACACTATAATTAGCTGAAGATGAGTTAGAAACAACAATATAATTAGGAGCTAAATTAGCAAGTACTTACTATAATTTGGGCATTATGCTAGTCCTTTACTTACTATGTTATCCCAGTTAATCTGAACTACCAAACATGAGATAAATACTCACTACTCCAATTTCACAGGTAAGGAAAGTAAGTCAGTGGCAGAGCTCAACTCTGTATGGTTTTATAAAGTAAATTCTCAATCATTACTCCAGATAGGAGGAAAGAAAGGGAAATAAAGAAAACCATATTGGAAGGAGTATCATCAAATATGACTGTGTGGTCATGTATAAGTAACTTTGTTTCTCTAGCTACCATTGTCCTTAATTGTAAAAGTCAAGAAATTATGATGATTTTGTAAGAGATCCATCAGTTCAAGCTATAAAAAAAAACCCCAGAATATAAAATAAGAAAAAAATCACCATATAAGTTATTGTGGCCAAATAAAACTGGGACATAGAGGTGAAGATAGTAAGAAAGTGGGTCTTCAGAAGTAAGAATGTCACTCAGCTGCATTCGCCCAGAAATTCTACAAAATCTACAAAGAAGCGTGCTTATTAAATACAAAAGAACAAGAGAAAATTGGAAAAAAAAATCCTTCTCCTTTACTGTTTTTAGCATATGTGTTATAAAAAGCAAAATCCCTTAAAGGCAGTAAACATCTGCCCATAGACACATATTAGAAGCAACATCAAAAATATAAGGCAAAGGTCAAGTCAAAGTTTATTGACAATGATAAACTATGACAGCGTCTATTAAATTAGCCCTTCCTTCAAGGTGTATGTGATCAAAGCAGCAAAGATATTTTCACTCAGTCACATAACAAGCTATTTGTTGAGATTGAAACATCTGGTCAATATCTCCTAACACTGCAATTTCATGCACAGTTAGCATTAGGGCACATTTCTTCTCCTCTTCTTACAGGGTCCATAAGGGTGGCACATATGGCTCATCATTTCATTGAAAAAAGGATTCAATTCAAGGCATTACATACAATCGTCTGTGCTTTATGATGTTTTAAGTCTACCTGCCATCATTTTCCATCATCATTGCTCACTGCTGTTCTTTTCTACTATAAAAGCCTGCAAATATGACAGAACACTTAAAGCTTAACAGCCTTCCTCCACTCGAGTTAGAAAGCATTTACTAGTAAGGCAAAGGAATCTATAAAATGGCAGGTCGTTTTCTATTGCCCCAAACTCCCAATATATTAAACTATTTACCATTTTATTTACCATTTAAGCAAAGATCTAGTACAGATTAGAAAACTAATGTTTATTATCAAATCAAACACTTAACTTTTTATATGACAGATCTATGAAAGTATATTCTTTTGGTATAATTGTAGTTATAATAAGTGACTTGAAAAATTTATAATAAAAACATTTAAAAATTAATTTTAACAGGGGTTTTCAGAATTCTTTTAATTTGACAAAGAACAATTTTATACTAAGAAAATAGGGATGCTACAAAAATATTATCATCTGATGAAAAATTTCCACTTAAAATCCATGCATCAGTTGTCATGGTAACAGGACCCTTTCTTAAACACTTACTGTGGTAAACCTGAACTCACAACATAGATTTCTCTTTTTTCCCCCTTTCTTCCTTTAGGGTAATAGCTTTAAGAGAAAAGCAGAGTGTGGATAGAGGACATCTTTAAAGCTACTGTTTCACATTTCTTTGATACATTTCCATGACAGGTAGCATAACTATATGAATATAGGTTATCTGCTAAAAATAAGAATTTACCTAGATGTTAATAGCTGAATGGATTTCAATGAGGAAATATTCTTCTGGTGATAAAGAATCACTTATGGCCATCTTACAATAAGCAATATGCAATGACTGATTAAGGAAGGAGAATATAAGAATAATTAGATTTAACTGAAATCTAAGTAAGATGTAATGTCCAGCTCTGCTACTGTAGCATATAACGTAAATATTTTGTTTATTAATTTAGTCAGTCAATCCAATCTAAATGTATTTAATGAGTAGTTCTATGGACCAGAAAACATGCTAACACTGAAACACAGTCTTGAACAAGTCACACATGGTGTCTATCTAATGGAGATTCCAAACAAAACAAAATATAAAGCAAACAAAACAGAAACATGAAACAGAGAAATAAAATAATTGTAAGAAGCACTATGAAGAAAAAAAACAAATGGCTGAGGACAATGGGGAGTGAAGAGGTGCAAGGACAGAGTCTACTTTGAATAGGCCTAAGGATATTTAACAAACAAAAATATTCAAATGAGCTAATCACACAAAGAACGAGCTTGGGGTTGGAGAAAAAAAGAAAGAAGAGCCAAGTGCAAAGATTCTAAGAGGGTTGGCATATTTAAAAAATGTGAAAATCAGTGTGGCTACGGCATGGTGAGGAAGATGGAGAGTAGCTAAGTAAGTCTGTAAAAATATGCTGGTCCCAGATCATGCATACCTTGTTGGGTATGGTAAGAAGAGTAACTTTTACTCAGGGTGCAACAGGATGCCACTGCAGGGTTTTAAACAAGAAAGTGAAATTACTGAATTTAAATAAGGATCACTTTTGTTACTATACATAAAGGTATGTTTATCCTGTATAATAAAGAAGAAGCAATAAGGAGATACGTTGGGAAAATATTATTCATCCCACACACATCCAGTCCTTTGAAAAAGCTATTAGCTCTGAAGGGTAACAAAATGTACCACCCCAAACGTGCCCCTTCGGCATGTGGATTAGTTTAAGCGGAAGGCAATCAAGACCCAGGCAAATCAAGAAAAACTTTTACCTTTCCCTACCACCTAGAAGAATTCAGATAGGGGGCCTGACTCAGGAAGGGAACTATTATCAGAGATAGCTATTATCTGAATGACCTATCTACATGGCTGGGCAAGTATCTAATTACCAAACATCTGTACTTCTTATTGTCTTGTGAATTACCCACCTCCTCTTTAAGTCCCCAGACCCCTATCCGACCCCTATCCCATTCCTTAGCTCAGGATGGCACAAAGCCTCAACTGCCTGATTTGCCTTTGGGTCTCATATTTTTATAGGGTTCCTATACATGTGGAATTAAAAATTTGTTTTTCTTCTGTTAATCTAGCTTGTTATTTTTATTTTTTTGACCATTTAATTATTAGACCAGCCAAAGAACCTAGAAGGGTAGAAGAAAAAAAAATTTCTTGTCCAGTAGCTCTATCCTAAAATTATTTCCAGATTTTAACCTTTTTTGCATCCACTTTTCAGTAATTCCACTACTACCACCCATTCAACTTATCAAGACTTCTTGCCTGGACTGTTGCAATCATTTCCTAATCTCCTTACTTCCATCCTTGGCATTTTCCTTTAAAATGCAAGTCAGTGAGCTTATCATCCCCTTACTCAAAACCCTCAATGCTCTCCACATCACTCAGTAAAAAGCAAAAATCCTTATGAGGTCTATGAAACCCTACAGAAACAAGCCACTCTTCTTTACCTCCTATTGCCTCTCTCACCTCATTTCCTGTTGTTCTTCGTATTCTGCTCCAAGCAGACTTAACTCCTTGCAAAATTTTGAAACATGCCAAGCCTGTGCTCTGTTAGGAAATGCTGACATCTCTACTATACTAGACTTCCCCTTAAACCCTATGGCTCTTCCTTCATCTTGAAAGCCTTTACTTAAATCTTATTTTCTCAACAAAACTGTTCCACACACCCTATGTAATACTGTAAAGAAAATGCTCCTTTTGTTCCAACATTGCCAATACCACAACAAAACTTCTACTTTTTACTCCCTTTCTTTAACACCTTCTAATTTGTTTACATACCACATTCATTATATTTCTCCCTCCCACTAAAATATGAGCTCCATGAAAGCAGGGATTTTCATGTTTTACTCATCAATGCATCCCCAGCACTTGACCTCCTATAGTAGATAACAGTATGTATTTAATGAATTGCATCTTATTAATATATCAATACATCCCATAGACCTCATAAGTGAGATCAACAGATACCAAAAATTTATTTTGGTGATTATTCACCATATTCCTAAAACATACTTAATTGTTGTAAAACGAGAATAAAATCAGAATAACACAAGAATAAAATAATACTTCAATAAATATTAGCTACTAAGTATTAGCTACTAATAATGTTATCGCTGCGATTATTAAACAGTGCATGACCAGTATAATTATATTATACAATTATATAAAGCACTAAAAATATTAAAAAGGCGAAAACATAATGTCACAGTCTACAAATGAAATGGAAATTTTAAAAACAAACATACTTAATTTCTGCATATTATGGGAAATAACTCATTTACTCTCCCTTTCACAGATGAAGAAAGTGATGCAAAGAAAGGGTAAATGAGGACCCAGGACTTAAAATCTAGACATTCTACAAAAAAAGCCCAAGGTTGAACCACTCTTCTGTAATAGTCACTGGAGGGAATACAGTAAAAAATTACTAGAAATAATTGTTAGGTAAGATGTTCAGTTACTAAAATGAACATTCTCATATACCAATAATAACTTATTAGACAAAAAATACGGAGATGTAATATACAACATGATGATTATATACATGAAAGTTGCTGAGAATGAATGCTAAGAGTTTTCATTATAAAGAAAAAACTGTTTTTTCTTTGTTAATCCTCAGGTGAGGATATTTTTTCCATTGATTTTCAGCGAGAGAGAAAGGGAGGGAGAGAGACAGAGAAACATTGATGTGAGAGAGACACATAGATTAGTTGCCTCCTTCTCGTGCCCCAACCAGGGCCTAGGATTGAGCCTGCAACCAAGGTCCATGTGTGCCCTTGAACAGAATCGAACCTGTGACTTTTCAGTTCTCAGGTCAACCAACATTCCAACCACTGAGCCAAACCGGCTAGGGCACAAGGAAAAACTTCTTTTCCTATTTCATTTATTGTATGTATATGAGATGACAGATGTTAACTAAACTTACTGTGGTAACCATATATACACTGCATTACACCTGACTATATATATGTGTGTGTGTGTGTGTGTATATATATATATACACACACACACACAATAATAAAAGAGAAAGATGCAAATCGGTGTCACTCCACTACACCCACCAGCCAATCAGGATGAGTATGCAAATTAACCCAACAAAGATGGCAGTTAATTTGCATACGCAGGTACGGAGCAAAGACTGAAGACTGAAGACAACTGAAGACTGAAGAGGCTTGGCTTCTCCACTGCAGCTGGAGCGAAGGCCTGGGTCCCGGGTGCCAGAGGAAAACCGGTGCCAGCAGCCAGGGGAAGGAAGGCCTACTGCACAAATCTCTTCGTGCAGCGGGCCTGCCTTACTATGTATACCTGAAACTCATATAGTGATATATGTCAATTATATCACAATAAAACTGAAAAAACAATTTAAGGAGAAAGTCTATTTATAATGGCAGCAAGAAGAAACCACATTTGAAGCCAATGATCAATCTTAGTATTGCTAAAAGTGTAACAACCAGATGTGGTTCTTGCCTAAAGAAACAAAAGCTTCATCTAACCAAACCGCTAGCTCTATAAGCAAATCCTATATAATAAAAGCCTAATATGCTAAGTGTCCTGTCATCTGGTCGGCCATTCAACCAATCAAAGCGTAATATGCTAATGATATGCTAAGGTCACTCAATTGCTCACTATGACATGCACAGGCCACCAAGGGGCAGACAGTCGACCGGTCAACCAGTCACTATGATGTGTACTGACCACCAGGGGACAGACGCTCTGACCGGTAGGTTAGCTTGCTGCTAGAGTCTGGCCAATCAGGACTGGGCGAGACAGCCCCGATCGTGAACCAGTGGGGTCCCTTGGCCTGGCCTGCACCCTCTTGCAATCCAGGCTGAGGGACCCCCGCCCGCGAATGCACAAATTTTGTGCACCAGGCCTCTAGTATTAAATATGAAGCAAATGACCAAATCCAGACAATAAGGTAGTCTATAGTACAAATAACCTAGTTTCTCTTTTTAGAAACAGTCAATGACACTTTAAAAAGGGGGAAGCAAGATAATTACTAAGTAAAAAATATAAGGCATAAATGCAAAGTTTGAATTCTTGCTTAGATCTTGATTCAAATAAACCTACCACAAATGGATATTTTTGAAAAAATTATAAAAATTTAAATATGAATTGAATATTAAATAACATTAAGAAATTAATATATTAAGGTAATAGTATGGCAGTGGGATTTTTTTTAAAGTGTCATTCCTGAAGAGTTAATTCAAAGGATTTATAGATGAAATGACAAGATATCTGGGATTTGCCTCATAAGAGAAAGCGATAAAACAAGTTTGGCAAAATATTGATAATTATTTAAGCTAGATCATTAGTACATGGGGTTCATTATACTATTCTTTCTACTTCTATGTAGATTTGAAATTTTCTACAATAAAAAATTTAAATACACACACATAAACAAAATGGAGAATTAAAATCTTGATGTAAGACAAAAAGAAGACATTTATCCTAAAAAATTATTATGAAAATATTATTTCTCCTCAATGAACCTATAAATTCCAATGTGATATTTTGAAAACATCAATATGATCCTTAAACCTGAGAGGATAATAGGAAAATACATCCTGAAAAAGGTGAATAATAATGATGGGGGGAGAAAGAAGGATTTCCTACCAGGTATTATGAAATCAACAGAAAAAAATAAAGTTTAAATACAGACCCAAGTATCAATGACAAAAGAGTATAGAATACAGATGACACTTCATTGAGATGACAAAAGAGGGAATTATTGAATAGAGTGCACTGGGATAAGTATATAGCCATTGAGGGGAGTATTCTTTCCCCTCATTCTTTAACCAAAAATGTAAAAATAAACCACTCAGAAAGGTAGAAAATTCAGCTTCTTATTTTAATAACTTTGAAACAGATTTCCTAACCATGACATGAATGCCAAATAATATAAAGGAAGTACTGATAGTTGTAACTAGATATAAACTTAAGATCACTCACTATACAGGAAAAAGAAGTTGAGCATGTGGCAGGGGGTTGGGGGAAGTCAGTATCCTTAATGGATGAAGCACTCTCAAAAATCTGAAGAAAAAGATGGGCATGGTTGTCATAATGATGCTGATGCTTCATAGTGTGATGTCCACAGATATAGGCAATCATACATATACTCCTTTAATGTAAGTAAAGAATATAAGAATTTAAAATACTGAGAGGGCTGTACCTATTAAAGAAAATCAGCAGCACTTTGCAAATACAAGAGCAATCTTTCATGGCTTTCAAATCTGCATTAAGGAAGCTATTGTTGATGCTATTTACTGTTCACAGTGAGGATGGCATAAGGTCTTTCAAAAAGCCCCCTGTCATTCTCTTCATACTGCTGAGATGCTTATGCCATTATAGCCCCTCCTAATTGACTCTAGTAAGAGACTTTATTTAAGCTTTGAGCTTGCCTATCCACAAAGTGTAAATAACTGGTCACAACTGTATCATAGTCCTGAGTGCTGGTTTGTGAGGCCAGGTGACTCAAAGGACAATTTCCTAGTCAAACATTTATCTGATGGGCCCATACTTAGCCCACCAGTATCTATTCTCACAATGAAATAACAGCAATGGACAATAAACATTTATTTTTTGCACAGTAACATAAAGTAATTACACAGTAACATCAGAACAAAAAGTTTGCAAAATGACCAATAATTCTAAAATGTATAGAATTATTTTAGGAAAAAAGATTTACATTCAGAGAGTTCAAGGATAATCTTATTAGTGGCTCAGTTACAATGTCATCAAAATAAAATGTTACTGGGCACCCACCATAAAATTATACACTTGTTAATCCAACACACTTCTATTAAGTTCTTAACATCTAAAGTACTCTATGAGGGATACAATCTTGAATAAGACCTTGAGGAGTTCGCAATGTCATGCAGGAGGCAGCATAGAAACAATTCAGGTTCAATGAGTGTTACAATAGAGATATATACAAAATATTCTGAGAGCATCAGGAAGTTTGGGGAGTTATGAAAAAGTCAAAGAGAAAATGACAAATAGGCCAGTTCTTGAAGGTTAAATATTTTACCA
Organism: Myotis brandtii; assembly: GCF_000412655.1. Lineage (NCBI taxonomy): Eukaryota > Metazoa > Chordata > Mammalia > Chiroptera > Vespertilionidae > Myotis > Myotis brandtii. The sequence goes on from NW_005357076.1 coordinate 3,946,074, forward strand.
GGCTGAGAACAAGAAAAATAAAAGTAAATTATACACAGATAAATATGCAGTGCAAAAACGGAGGGATACTGGGTCCCTGGCTTACTCAGGGAATCAGTAAAACATGCAGCCCATAATAGCATATTTTATGAAGGAGAAGTAATCCATAATACTGAAAATCAGGCCGGGATCAGAGAGTTACATGACAAAATGTATTTTACAAAAATAATTTTGGCACAAATGTTCAGAAAACAAACAAACTGATGAGAGAAAATTGCCATAGTTCTAAGATGTCTCTGTGAATCTTTATCAGATTTTGTTTTCTCTTTTTAAGGATATTTATATATCAAACATCCTTAGTTAAAAACACTGGCTTTATCTCATTGTAAAGGTTAGGCAGGTTTCCAATAAACCACCTTTAAAGATTGAGGTTTTCTAGATTCAGGATTCATCAATTGTGATGCAAACTCTGTGAGCACAGCTTCCACCTGCATCAACCTCCATGTTGCTCCTAAGTGATGGGGATGCAAGCAGAACCATTGGGAATGTGAAACTCATGCTGCCTGTTGTGCTTGAATAAAAAAATTCCTTTGTCTCTGACACAGTAGGTTCTAGTCTTCTATCAACACCTATAAAACTGTGGCAGACTAGTTGGTTAGTTTGCAAGTGGGGTGAAATCCAAGACACTTCATAGTTATTGAAAAATACTTCTTAAAAAAGAAGAGGACCAGGACAGAACAAGGCCATGTGGTATTACAGAAAAAGAGAAAAGGATCGCAACCTTAAGAATTTTGCGGAAAGGAGGAAATATGCAAGAAAAAAATTTTTGAGGCAAAAAGGACAAGAGTTGGGACTAACTAGGTGAGGGAGAGTGTAGGTTAGTCTGACTATGATGTAACTGGATGACTAATGGATAGTTATGTCATTAAGAGAGAAAGATAATTTAAGAACATAGGAGCAAGTGCAATGTAAAAAGCCAGAGAACAGTGAGTTGAGTTTGAACATATGGAATTTTGCGGATAAATCTTTAGAGATATCTACTGAAACACTGGAAATACAAGTTTGTAGTTCCAGAAAGAGGTCATGAATAGAGAAAAAGCATTGACCTTACAGAAAGGTCTGCAGACCCCTGGAAGGTCCTGAGAACTTCTCAGAGGATCCACAAAGTCAAGTTAATTTTCACAATAACATTAAGATGTCATTAGCATTTTCACTACGTTGACATTTGCTTTCAAATTAAAAAGAGACCAATTTAAGAATTTTTTAAGCAGCAAAAATCATTGATTTTTATTAAATATTAACACTTAAATACACATCTTTTAAATACCCTGTGTAGGGAAATGGGAAGTATGAATGAAATACAATGGTTTCCTGAGGAAAAGTACTTGTGCATTTTGAGTTTTTATATGAACTGCTTTTTTTTATGAAAAACTATTTTTATTTTTTAAAAAATGACTGACAGACAAATGACAATTTTTCAGACTTGGGTATTTGGCAGACATTTTATTGAAAATGAAAAAGTAAGCCTGTCACTTACAAAAATAACTGTAAGGATTTGTTGCTAATAATAAAATTTGAGCTTTCAAATGAAAATTATAATTGGGTAAAACTCTTATCCACCATGATGAGATCCCCAATACATAAAAGATTATTTTCTCGAGATTAGTAGTGATATAAAATTTTACATCTGCAAAGTCTGCATAATTTAATTAACAAAAAGTTTGCAAAATGACCAACGTATTATAGTAAAATTCACATATGGGTTAAAGGTCCACTCAAAGAATTAAACAAATCAGTGCATATATATTTTATAACATAATAGTTTTGTTGAGATACAAATCACATACCATACATTTCACATTTAAAGTCTAAAATTCAATGGCATTTAATATATTCTCAGAGTGTGCAAGCATCACCACATCAATTTTAGAACATTTTCAACACTACAAAAAGAACCCCTCATCACTTAGCCATCATACCCCAAAACCCCTATTGCCACAAGCACCACTAATGTATTTTCTGCAGCTATAAATATGCATATTCAGGACATTTCACAGAGATGGAATCATAAAATATGTGGACTTTTGTGAGAGGTTTCTTTCACTTTGCATAATGTTTTCAAGGTTCATCTATATTGTGGCATGAATCAGTACTTCATTTCTTTTTATTGCCAATATTCTATCATATAAATACTCCACATTTGTTTATCCATTCAGCAGTTGATAGACATTTGGGTTGTTTCCACTTTTTTGCTATTATGAACAATACTGCTATGAACATTCATGTGCAAGTTTTTTACGTAAACATATGTTTTCATTTGTCTTGGGCTATATGCCTAGAATTGCTGGGTCATATGGTAAATCATTACTCATCATATCCTTTGTCTACTTTTTCAGTTGGGTTTTCATTTTCTTCTTAATGATGTCAAGTCTGTTTATATACTAGAGAGATTAACTCTTTGATATATCTTGCAGATATTTTCTTCCATTTCACCTTTTGTTTATGATGTCTTTCACCCACTTGTTTTGCATTTAATCTTTAAAATTTATGAGATTAAAAACAACAATGAGAAATTGACAGAGAAAGATAAGCCAGTGAAGGGTACAGAGAAAGGATGACTCAAAGAGTTAACAAACAAAAAAAGAACAAAGAAAAAGTGCTATCTGTCCTGAAAGCTAATGAAGAAAGTTTCAAAATTGAGGGAGTAATAGATGAAACAACCTTAATTGGATCAAGTAGGACCCAGATTTTTAAATGGCCATTGGATTTGGCAATTATTTTATTAATGTCTTTTGCAAAAAAAAAAATGTTTTCAAAGAGAAATAAGGATGAGGTTCCACATGGCAGTTAGTGAATAAAGAATAAGTTGGAGGTACAGCACTGGTAATAATGAATATATTCTACTCTGTCTACGGTAGACATCTGACAGTGAAGGGAAGGTGGGGAAGGATAACAAATTTGAAGTTCTAGAGAAAAGAAAAAATGGAATGGAGTTAAAAAGGCAAAATTACATAAACATGTTTCAAGACAATGGGGAGAGAAGTTAAGTACTTGATATCTAATAATTTCCTTTATATTTACAGAGAAGAATATGAGGTCACTTGCTAAGATTAGGGTAAAGTAGGATAAGAGACTGTGAAAAATCTGAACAAACACAAAGGAAAACGAGAATTGGAATAGAAACTGAAAATAATGTAGACGCAGACATCATGAGTCCCTTATAATGCCTAGATAATATGCCTTGCATATAGACGAACTCAATAAATATGTATAAAATCTAATAAATTTCTGATAATAAAAAATATAAATGCTAGAAAAAAATTAGTTTTTATATAAGCTTTAAGTATGTTTTATGTAAAACAGTATACTAATAAGATATTTTGTGACATGATTTCCCAAAGAGAATATATAATTCCATTTATTCAATTTCTATAGTCAAATAATTTCCAAAATAAAAGCAAAAGTAAGAAGTACGAAAATTGTTAAATGGTAAAACTTGTGTTTAAATAGAGTTAGCATGAAGACTATACTCAATGCTTCTAAATGCACTCTGAAAATGATTTTTTAATTAATAAACTAACACTTGGGGAAAATTGGATGAATATTATATGGGAATTCTGTACTATCTTTGAAATTTTTCTATAAATCTAAAATTATTCCAAATAAATAGTTATTTTTTAACTTTATTTTTATGGTTGACACTATTACAGATGTCCCAATCGCCCCTTTGCCCACCTCCACCCAGCCTACCTCCTCCAAGCCACATCTCTCTGGCCATCACCACACTGTGTCTGTCTTTGGCTATCCCAAATAAAATGTTTATTTTTAAAAACTAACAATGAGCTAGTTGTTTTATATTTTTAAATTTTTATTTTGAAATAAGTTTATACTTATACAAAAGTTAAAGAAATACTACAGAAAATTTCCATATATCTTTCAAACAGCTTCCCCTAATGTCAACATGTTATATAACAATAATATAATTATCAGAATCATGAAAATGCTTTTATATTTTGAAATTTTGTCCCCCATATCAGAAAAGTCTTCTGTTTCATAAGGTAGTATTTTTACTGCAAAATTTCTTTGACATCATTTATTGCTATTCATCTCAGGTGACAAATAAAAGGACACATTTCCATAAGCAAGCAGTGTAAAATATAGTGTTTTCACCTATCAATTATATTCTTCAACTTTCTAGAACGTATTTCTATTTTGTAAATGGGTAACCTCTAAGCAGATGGATAACAAATTATTATTTTAAAAAATTGTAAAGACTTACATCAATCCTCTAAAGAATTTCTAGAAAGAAAACCTACCACTTATAAAAATATTACAGGAAGAGCTAAATGAGGGCTTGAAGACCAGGAATTTGTAACAGGATGCATCCGTATAATATTATGATTTCCATCTAACAGTCTCCATATCCAAGGTATAAGAGTGGTGGATGGATAGTTAGACTGATCTAGAATTGGTGGCATTGTGAAATGAAAGGACACAAAATTGAGAGAAAATTTTAAGTGCAGTCAAATTCAGTAAGTACAGAGAAATGGTAAATCTGGCAGTAGTAAAGCTTGGAGGTACAAGGACTAAGAGAATTTTATGAAATACAGGAACTGAAATAATATGAGAAAAGTCAGGGAAAGATTACAAAGGGTAAGAGTAGAATATTAGGTTTCTGGATTTCATTTCTAGACCTATAAGGTATGATTATGTACAGCATGTACACATCACAGAGTATGGTTGAAAAGGAAGTTCAACAAACCGAAGCTAGGATGATGGCCAAGTTACGACAATGATAGACCACTACTAGTTAAATTATTCTTTACTTTCCAGTTGGGGAATACTTGCTAGATACCTATACACACCACAATAAAAGTTACTTTAACATCTTTAGACTATAAAAATATTTAAAAAATTATAACAAAGTTGAAGAGGTATATTATATTGTACTTTAATTTTATCCATTTTCAATATTTCAACAATAAGTATAATGTTACTATTTGTTCTTCATAAATGTTATTTATCAGATTGAGGAGGTTCCCCTCTGTTGCTAGGTTACAGAGCAATTTATAAGAAGTGTGCTCAAAGTCACTAATCATCTGAGAGATGCAAATCAAAACAATGAGGTACCATCTCACACCTGTCAGAATGGCTATCATCAACAAATCAACAAATGACAAATGCTGGCGAGGATGTGGAGAAAAAGGAACCCTCGTGCACTGCTGGTAGGAATGCAGACTGGTGGAGCTACTGTGGAGGACAGTATGGAGTTTCCTCAAAAAACTAAAAATGGAACTCCCATTTGACCCAGTGATCCCACTTCTAGGAATATATCCCAAGAAACTAGAAACACCAATCAGAAAGGATATATGCACCCCTATGTTCATAGAAGCACAATTTACCATAGCTAAGATTTGGAAATAGCCTAAGTGCCCATCAGCAGATAAGTGGATTAAAAAACTATACAATGGAATACTACGCTGCTGTAATAAGGAACTCCTACCATTCACAATAGCATGGATGGACCTTGAGAGCATTATGCTAAGCGAAATAAGTCAGTCGGAGAAAGATAAATATCACATGATCTCACTCATTTGTGGAGTATAATGAACAACATAAACTGATGAACAAAAACAGATCCAGAGATAGAGAAGCATCGATCAGACCGTCAAACCTGAGGGAAGGCAGGGGAGGGTGGGGGGAAGGGATGAGATCAACCCAAAAACTTATATGCATACATATAAGCATAACCAATGGACACAGACACTAGGGGGGGTGAGGGTACAAACTGAGGGGTGGTGGGGGGGTGGGGGGATAAGGACACATATGTAATACCTTAATCAATAAAGAATAATAAAAAAAAAGAAGTGAATGTTGGATTTTGTCAAATGCCTTTTCTGTATCTATAGAAATGATCATGTGGTTTTTGAGATGGGAAAGTAAATCCAGTATTGTTACTCCATCTTGTTAGAAAGAGGGAACCTCAAATTCCTTTAGTTTTGAATAATAAAAAATATAATTTGATTCAATGAATACAGTCAAGTATGCAAATATACAGCTCATATTTATAAGAAAAAGACCTGCTTCTAATTTTTCATCTATTATGAATTAGTATGCCCTTAGATAAAATGGCTAAGCTCAGTCTCAATGGTATCAATACCCCATAGATCAGTGGTTCTCAACCTTGGCTTCACATTAGAATCACCTGGGAATCTTTTTAAAATACTAATTTCTGGGACTTATCCTCCGGAAATTCTGTTTCTTCGTTACTAATGTTGTGGCCCCACCCCATAACAAAGAAACAGAATTTCCGGAGAATGAGGCCCAGAAATCAGGATTTTAAAAAGATTCCCCGGTGATTCTAATGTGCAGCCAAGGTTGAGAACCACTGCCATAGATGTTATATTCTAATATACTGTATGATGAACAATAACAACATTTCACACAGAACTGTGAAGTAGACCAGTGAATTCTGGCAGAGCTAGAAAGTGTAAATATGAATAACACTTAAATCAATAGCATCTATCGTGGTTATGTTAGAAGCAGCTGGTGTGATATTAAGACATAAAAGATGCCTAGCCTATTTTAATGTCAGTATATGTTTACAAAAATATAAATTAAGAAATATTACGTTTAAATAGAAAAGACTTCAAAAGGTCAACTGAATTGGTTTCTCTGGCTCTCACCAATTACAGCTGATTCTCGTTATCATGGTATTTGTGTTGCACAAAGTTGCCATGAACATTGAATTTGTAAACACTGAAACACTGCTCCTAAGAAAAATACAGGATTAAGTTCCTGTAATCCTTTGGTTAGATTTTTGTCAACCAATCAATATCAATTCATAACTTTGTTTTATGTGTGTTGCTCCTTATAGGAGCACTAGACAGCATTTCAACACTATGCTTGAGGGCCACAAAAGGCACAAAATACAGAAAGACATGGTACTAAATACACCACCAAAAGGACACTTATTTATGGTATGAGAGCTGAAACAAAAAGGCAGAGTGTTGCCTTGTTTGACCTCAGGTGGTAATCTGCATATCAGGCAACTCAAACTTTTTTGCTGGTGGTAATCTGCACATCAGGCAACTCAAACTTTTTTGCTGGTCTACGTATGTCTGTGAATAATTGCAAAAATGCTCTGAGTACTGATTTGGGATTTACAAATAAATTTTTACAGGGTAGGTGAACTTGCAAATACAGAATCTACAAATAATGAGGATCAATTGTATATGTAGTGGGATTCCCTGGGGCCTTTATCAACATTTTAAATCAGAGGTTCTTTATTATTTTTTAAGTTTTGAATTCTTTTGAGATAATGTATCCTCCCTCCATTCCAACTGATAATTCGTGAACCACAGTTTAAAAATGCCAGCTTTAGAGTTTCCAGGCAAAGACTTTTTAAAGCATTCTTTGATAACCATTTTAGATTTCAACTGCTGCTTAACTGTTCATATTTACAGATAGTAATTGCTGTGCCTATCATCAGTTTAGTACATTTTCTGAACGCATAGCCTAGTACAACAATAATTGGGGTTTACCAATTAGAATTTATAGAATATACAATGTAATAGAGGGTAAAATGCATATGCAGTTTCAAATTTTCAAGAGCAAATTTTTCTTGCCTTTCTTGCAGAATTACTATTTTTTTTAAATCTACAAAACCTAAGCAGAAAAACAATATCCTATCTACACTAATAAAAGAGAAACATGGTAATTAGCGTACGACCACTACCCTTCCCATTGGCTAATCAGCATATCCTTCTGCAAATTAACTGTCAGCCAAGATGGCGGCCGGCAGCCATGCACTGAAGCGAACAGGGGAGGCTTGCTTGCTCCAGTGACTGCAGACTCCAACGTTCCCCGCCTCACTTGCCGGCCTCTGAGTTGCAACTCTAAGCAACTATGTACTATGTTGCAAATAAGAAGCTAAACAAAACCTCAGAAACCAGCTTTCAGCCTGCCGGGATCTCAGAGCTGAAGTTATACATTGTTTCGATTATAGAACGGCAAACAAACCAGATACGAAGCCTCAGAGCTAGAGCCAGAGCTAAAGCTGGCCCAGAATAAAATAAAAAAAGAGAAAAAAAAGGAGCGGTTGGGAGCTTCAGTCAACAACCGCCAGCCTGAAAGCAGCCCTCAGCCCCTCACCCAGACTGGCCAGGCACCCCAGTGGGGACCCCCACCCTGAAGGGTGTGTGACCAGCTGCAAACAGCCATCATCCCCTCATCCAGGCTGGCCAGGCACCCCAGTGGGGACCCCCACCCTGAAGGGGGTGTGACCAGCTGCAAACAGCCATCATCCCCTCATCCAGGCTGGCCAGGCACCCCAGTGGGGACCCCCACCCTGAAGGGGGTGTGACCAGCTGCAAACAGCCATCATCCCCTCATCCAGGCTGGCCAGGCACCCCAGTGGGGACCCCCACCCTGAAGGGGGTGTGACCAGCTGCAAACAGCCATCATCCCCTCATCCAGGCTGGCCAGGCACCCCAGTGGGGACCCCCACCCTGAAGGGGGTGTGACCAGCTGCAAACAGCCATCATCCCCTCATCCAGGCTGGCCAGGCACCCCAGTGGGGACCCCCACCCTGAAGGGGGTGTGACCAGCTGCAAACAGCCATCATCCCCTCATCCAGGCTGGCCAGGCACCCCAGTGGGGACCCCCACCCTGAAGGGGGTGTGACCAGCTGCAAACAGCCATCATCCCCTCATCCAGGCTGGCCAGGCACCCCAGTGGGGACCCCCACCCTGAAGGGGGTGTGACCAGCTGCAAACAGCCATCATCCCCTCATCCAGGCTGGCCAGGCACCCCAGTGGGGACCCCCACCCTGAAGGGGGTGTGACCAGCTGCAAACAGCCATCATCCCCTCATCCAGGCTGGCCAGGCACCCCAGTGGGGACCCCCACCCTGAAGGGGGTGTGACCAGCTGCAAACAGCCATCATCCCCTCATCCAGGCTGGCCAGGCACCCCAGTGGGGACCCCCACCCTGAAGGGGGTGTGACCAGCTGCAAACAGCCATCATCCCCTCATCCAGGCTGGCCAGGCACCCCAGTGGGGACCCCCACCCTGAAGGGGGTGTGACCAGCTGCAAACAGCCATCATCCCCTCATCCAGGCTGGCCAGGCACCCCAGTGGGGACCCCCACCCTGAAGGGGGTGTGACCAGCTGCAAACAGCCATCATCCCCTCATCCAGGCTGGCCAGGCACCCCAGTGGGGACCCCCACCCTGAAGGGGGTGTGACCAGCTGCAAACAGCCATCATCCCCTCATCCAGGCTGGCCAGGCACCCCAGTGGGGACCCCCACCCTGAAGGGGGTGTGAATGGAGGAGGTGGGGCCCGGCACCTCCACACGGCAAGTCCTGGGTGTCCTACGGCTCTGCGTGGCATGGAGGCGGGACCCCCGGCTCCAGCCTACATCTTTGGGGCAATCCATCGAGGAGCCCTGGATGGGTGGGAGGGGCCTACCTCTTTGGGGCGATCGATTGCAGGGCTCCCAAATCCATCACCAGGAGGCTGTGTGAGCGGCGAGGCATGCATGGGTGGGCGGGTACTTGACGCTGCGTGCACAGCGTGGAGGCGGGTCCTGGTGGCTCTGTGCGGAGAGGCCTGGGGGTCCTGGTGGCTCCACATGGCGAGGCCTGGAGGTCCCGCGTCTCCTCGCGGCATGGAGGAGGTGGGGCCCGGCACCTCCACACGGCAAGTCCTGGGTGTCCTACGGCTCTGCGTGGCATGGAGGCGGGACCCCCGGCTCCAGCCTACATCTTTGGGGCAATCCATCGAGGAGCCCTGGATGGGTGGGGAGGGGCCTCCTCTTTGGGGAGATCGATTGCAGGGCTCCCACACTGTGAGAGGGCACAGGCCAGGCCGGGGGACCCCCCCCCCAAGTCCACGAATTTCATGCACCGGGCCTCTAGCACATTGATTTATATCAACCTTAAGTTTTGTTTGGTTCTCTACATTTGAAATATCTAAAAATGTTGATTGCAATCTGGTATCCCTTTAGTCTCAAAGAAAAAGTTTGACTGTCAGAAACACTTTTGTATCTAAATTTACAACTGACACATTAACCCGGTAAATGTTTGTGAAATTCTAGAAGCAATATTTTTTAAGGAGAGAAAAAAAGTAAACAACAGAGAAAACAAATACCAGCAATTACTTCAGCATTAACCAATGAAGCTAGTTAACCAATTGAGAAAATTTCAACTTTTTTTTTTTGCAATTGTATATTGGAGTATGAAGAACTAAGTGGAAATGTTCTAAATTAAATACTTCATAAAATACCATATAGTTTAGTATAAAGATTTAAAAAAGGACACTGCTTTTTAACTATAGAGAGTCCAGAGTTGCTGATAATATTCACGTAATTATAAGAAAGGAGACTAATAATAGAGAACTTCAAAGGTCAAAATGTGGCTCTGCTTCAATAACCATTAAATCAAGCAAAATCCTGGATCTGATCATTTAAAAGATATTTCTGGGTTAAAAACAGAAAGACTAATAACCAAATAAAAAATGGTTAAATAAGTTGAAATGACATTTCAATTAAAGAAAATACACATATGACCAAGCGTTTAAAAAGATGTTCAATATCATTATTCAGTAGGAAAATACAAATCAAAAGTACATGAAATACTGCTTCATACCTAGCAAGTAGGCCATATTAAAAAAGGAAGGAAGGAAGGACGGAAGGACGGAAGGACGGAAGGAAGGAAGGAAGGAAGGAAGGAAGGAAGGAAGGAAGGAAAGTTAGCAAGGATGAGCAAAAATTTTAACCCTCCTAAGTTGCTGGGTAAAACGTAAATGAGTGTAGTCACTGTGGAAACCAGTTTGGAGTTCCTTGTAAAGTTAAATGTAGATTTACCAATGACCCAGCAATTAAACTCCCAGGTATATACAGAAACAAATAAAAAACAGGCATTCTAAAGACAGAAACAGTTTTTTACCATTTATAAAGGAATTGTGTAGAGGCGTCATAATGATGCAATTTTTCCAGAAAAAAAAATTCACACAGATACTGGAATATTTCTATTAGAGTTAATGAGGCTATGCACGTGATTCCATTCAGGGCAGCATAGGATTTGTGCTAGTAATAAGGAGGTAAAAATTACTATCTTGCCTCTGGCTGGAACTTATTCCAGATGCTCAAGAGAATGATGAGTTCACTTTTTCCTATTCCTGTATGAAACTTCTGGTGGATACTAGCATTCAGTAGAGACGCTAACCAAAGACAAAGGTTTAGATGCTTTTATTACAATTTATACCCCAATTTGTACAATATATATTTTAAAAGACTGATTTCTTTAAAAAAGAAATCTTCCTTGCAGAAGGATTGAAAGCATGTTTTGTTGTCAATCCTCACCTGAGGATATATATTTTTTAATCAATTAAATAAAGGGAGGGAGGGAAGGAGGGGGGAGGAAAAGAGGGAGGGAGGGAGAAAAACGTCAATGTGAAAGAGACATCAATTGGTTGCCTCCAGCACCTGCCTGACAGGGCGGGATCAAACCTGCAACCCAGGTATATGCCCTTGACCAGGAATGGAACCCAGGACCTTTTGGGGCACGAGCCAAAACTCTAACCACTGGCTGGGGCTTAAAGCATTTTTAAAACTTTATTTTTGTTCTATGGCTTTTTTTCCCCTTTGTAATTCAGAAAAACATTTTTTTAAGTCCCCATAGAACTCTATGCACACAATCAAATAAAGTGAACATTTCAAAACCAAAAGTTATCTTTTTTACATTATGAAACACTTTAACTTTGCATTTAAGTTATTTTAGTACTTCCTTCCCACTTTTAAGAGGTTTTATTAGAAAAAATATATAAGAAACAACTCAAGTCAGACTGATTAGAAACTGGAAATCAGTGAAAATTTAGACTAACTTGTATTAATTATAAGCTAATTAATCAATTACATTGGGTGAGGCCCACCCATATTATAATTACACTGTTTTATAATTGTAAAACACTTATCAATATCATTAATGGCATGCAATTCTATATAGCAATAAACAATATAACATTTTAAACTCAGAGAAAAACCTAAGTGGTATATAAGCTTAATTTAAAAGTTGTTTAAATTTAGTACTTATTTTCCCATGCCAGAAAATAACCTTATAAAACATAACTACTACATCCATTATTCAATTAAAATCAAGTAGTCATAGACCTAGAAATCACTATTTTTACTTGTTTTCGTAATATGTACCATGGCAGAAAAATAAGGGAAGTAAACATGAACTTTTGACTCATTAGATAACAAATTTTTGAATGCAATAAAACTTAAGCGTATTCAACTGATTTTCTCAAAGACCTTACTAAACACAAGCTGGATTTTACATAATGACTAAATGACGTTTTATGGAATAATACATTGATCCCATGCAAATAGGATAATAGGACAAATTTCACATTTTTACATGAAAAATTCTAATTATACATAGAAGACATTTATGTTTGTCTTGAGGAGACACATTTTAGATTAAAAGTTACAAATAGATTGAAAGTAAGAGTGGAAAAGATATATCATGCAAATAACCACAAGTGAGCTGAAGAAGCTATATTAATATTAAACTAAACAGACACAGAAAACAAATTAGGTAAGTTAGATTAAATGGAAAAAAAATTCCTAGAATGACACAAACTACTGAAACTGACACAAGAATAAATAGGCAATCTGAATAGACCTGTTGGACAAGTGAAGAGATTGGATTAGTACTCAAAAACCTACCCATTAAGAAAAGCCCAGACCCAGGTGGTTTCACCACTGAATTCTAACAAACACTTAAAGAAAAATTAATACAAATTCTCTACAAACTCTTCCCAAAAGTAGAAAAAAAACAACCACATTCCAAACCACTTAATGAGGCCAGTATTACCATATCAAAACCAGACACAGAAATCACAAGACAACTCTAGACCAATATCTCCTACGAATATGATGTGAAAATCCTCAATAAAATACTAACAAAAACTAATCTAGCAACATATAAAAAGATTAAGTACCATGACTTGTGAGATTTATCCCAGTAATGCAAGGTTGGTTTAAACTTCATAATCAATAAATGTAATATATTATATCAATTGAATAGAAAAAAAATCACAACAGATGCAGAAAAAGCATATGGCAAAAACTAACATAGTTTCAAATTAAAACAGTCAACAAACTAGGAACAGAAGGGAACTTCCTCAATCTGATAAAAGACATCTAAGAAAAACCCACAGTAAACATGATGGTGAATAACTGGATGCTTTCGCCCTCAGATGAAAAACAAGACAAAGATGTCTTCTCTTATCACTTCTCTTCAACATTATACTAGAGATGTTAGTTAAGGCAATTAAGCAAGAAAAAATAAATAAATAAAAATCTTTCAAATTGGGGGGAAAAGAAATAAAACCACCTCATTTGAAGATGACCTGTTTTATATTTAGAAAATCCTAAAGAATCCACTGAAAAACATTACATCTAAATGAGTTCAGAGAGGCTACAGCATAAATCAATATTTTAAAAATCAACTGTATCTCTCTATACACTTACTATGAACAATCCAAAAGTAAAATTTAAAAAAACAATTTAATTTACAATAACCACAAAAAGAAAAAATAATTGGGAATACATTTTTAACATGGAAAGACATATATTCTGAAACTACAAATCACTGTTGAAAAATTTAAAGATCTAAATAAATGAAAAATATATCCCATGTTTATAGATCATTAGACCTAACACTGTTAACATGGCCAATGCTACCCATATTAATCTCCATCAGAATCCAAGTTGTATTCTTTGTAGAAATTAACAAGCTGATTCTAAAACTCAGAAGAAATTGCAAGAGATCCAGAATGGGCATGGGTTAGAGCAGTGATGGCGAACCTATGACACGCGTGTCAGAGGTGACATGCAAACTCATTTTTTTGGTTGATTTTTTCTTTGTTAAATGGTTTAAATATATAAAATAAATATCAAAAATATAAGTCTTTGTTTTACTATGGTTGCAAATATCAAAAAATTTCTATATGTGACACGGCACCAGAGTTAAGTTAGGGTTTTTCAATAATGCTGACACGAGCTCAAAAGGTTCGTCATCACTGGGTTAGAGGGTATATGTCTAGTGAACAGAATTAGTCTTAACAATCATTAAGAAGTATTTCTTAGGGAAGTAATGTGTGGAAGTTTCTTTTACAAAATATTTGAAAGGCAAGGTTCAATGTTCTATATGTCATACTATTCCTGGTATAATTATATTTTGTAATTGTACAATAATTAAATATTCATTAAATAAATTGCTCCTGTATAAACTTGCCAGCCATTTTACTTTTTCAAAATTACTTATTTAAAATGGGTACTACACAGCAAGTTATACATATGATTAAAACAAAAGAAAGTGCATGGTTTGGAAAACTATTCTCCCACAAATAGCAACTATTCCTCAGTTTTCACCCAATTTTATATATATTCTTACTGAATTTCTATTTCTTGACTACTCTGATCCTCTGATCTATCTGTGTATCCAAATACTATATGTATATGCTGAAACTATATATCCTAGATTTTCCAAAACAGTCCAGAATTCTATTCATTTTATCAGAGCAAATGGTACATATGCCTTCATTTTCATAAAAGATCTATTTGTTTATAGTTTTGAATAGTATCATTCAGATTTCCCAAAATACATCATTTGAAACCTGGTTTAGAAAATATTTTTAAAATGAAAAGTCTCTAGGTACAAAAATGAAAACTGTCACACTACTCAAACTGTAGGAAAGGATATGGAAATATAGGGAACAATGGAGATTTTCTCACAGTATATAAATGATACAAAATGCAGATAAATGATTAAACATTGAAAACATTTTCTTAGATGTTTAGCCAGTATTCTGTACCTTCCTTCTCCTCACACCCACCAAAAACACTACTTTTCTGAGTTGAATCCTGAATGGAATCCTAAAATTCTACAAAATGCATATAAATCAATATGTATTTTAAAATCAAACTAAAGACAACTTATAATAATAGAATACACTAATACCAGCTCAAATAGTTTAAATTCCCTCATATATAAGAGAAAAATGGCCCTTCAAAATGAACAGAAATTTCATCAACTGATTTAAAAATAACAATGAAATAAAAAGCAGAAGAGACAAAACTACTCTTGCCCTCTGGCTTCCTTCAATATAGAAGATATATTATAAATGAAAGGAGTAGGCCAGCATTGATATAGTAAAGAAAACTCCACTTTAATAAATCATTTTTTCAGGAAAAGGAGAAGTCTGCAAAATCTGTGAAAGTGATTTATCTTCAGGTGAATAAAATGAACAGCAATTGATCTTGTATCTAGGGAGTGATTCTTCTTCTACCAGTTACAAATATATCACTGTTAAATATCACTAGAATAGGTTGGGTGGTCTCATGTTTTGAATAATTTATTGTACATTTAAGATCTAGGATGTATTTTGAAGTTTTATATACAAAATGACACTGCTTCAGTTGTGTTTTTAACTTGCCCATTATTTGGTCACTTTGTACATCTATAAACTGAATCCAACCCTCTATAGTAGCAGATCAGAGTTGCACCAAAACCCAGATTTGGGGAAAAGAAGAGTGTCAGAGGTAAGACCGCCCTAAGAAAGTGACTTTTCAGCTGAGACATACAAAATGAGTACAAATTGGTCAAATGAAGGAAAAGGACATTATAGGCAGAAGAGATTGTTTACGCCAATGAAATGGATGACTACCAAAAATATCAATTTATAGAACAGAATTCTGAAGAAATCAGGAGCGTCCTCTAATTCAGTCTACAAAGTGGATCATTTTAAAAATAAAATTATTCTATTTATATTTGTAATCCTGGAATTCTATGAAGAGGGGAAATTGCTTACAAATTTATTTTCATGCAATTAGTTTTTAAGTCCTTGCTTGTTATTTAAAAAAAAAAATCATGGCCTGGCTGGTGTTTCTCAGTGGTTAGAGCGTCGACCCATTTAGGGCAATCATAAAGCTGCTATAAATATTTGTGTAGCAGGTTTTTGCAGGAACTTAAGTATTAATTTCTCTGTAACAAACATTCAGAAATGATTGCTGAGTCATATAAAAATGTATGTTATGAGAAAAGCCAAACTATTTTTCAGAGTGGCTGTGTCATTTTACATTCCCACCAGCAATGTATGAGAGATCCAGTCACACCACATTTCTCACCAGCACTTGCTATTATCAGCATTTTCAAATTTTAGCTGTTCAAATATATGTGCAGTCTTTTCTTGTGATTTTAATTTGCATCTCTCTTATGGCTAAAGATACTGAAAATGGCTTATAGACTTATATGCCATCTTATATATCCTCTTTTATCATTTAACATTTTAAAACACATTATCTAAAGAAGGAATATCCTATAATATTTCCAAGCGTGCAGTTAGTAAGCTCATCTAGGTAATTAGATAGCATGACAACAGGGGTAAATATACAAAAAGTTAATGAAGCTTTATGAATAAAAAGTAGAGATAAGCATAAGCATAGAAAATATCTGATTTATTTAAAAAATATAGCTGGAATAATTTTTTATTAAATTTATCGGTTAAGATTATGTAAGTTTCAAGTGTACATTTGATTAAAGTTACTTAGGATAATCCAAGAAAGGCACTTAAAAGTCATAGAGCATCAGATGTTGTCAGTGCCCCTCCCATATCCTGTGGGCCTAACCATTTCTCCCCTTGCTCCAGATTACTTCCATCAGCTAGTATCTTTTTTAAAAATAAATCTTTATTGTTGAAAGTATTACATATGTCCCCTTTTTTCTCCATTGCCCTCTCCCACCCCCTCTCCTCTGTCTTTACCACCCTAGTGTCTGTTTCTATGGGTTATGCATATACACATATGAGTTCACTGGTTGATCTCTTCCCCCCTGCCTTCCCTCTGAGGTTTGACAGTCTGGTTCAATGTTTGTATGTCTCTAGACCAACAGTTAGTATCTTCCTCTCTAAGCCTGGGGGCTTTTCCTCTGAACTGCTGAAACCTGCTATGTCAACCTGAGTGCTGAACTGCAATCCACAACCAATAACAGGAAATAAATTCACACTTATGCTGAGTTAATCCTAAAACTAATTTGATACTGATTCTTCTCAAAATTTTCCCAAAAGATTAATTAGGCTCTAGTAACTTATCATGGTAGTGACTTAACTTTTATTAGCTACACTGTCTTCACTGAATCACCCCCTGCCACCCTTGCCCGTGTTACCGTTACTATTTAAATAGGCTTTTGTTCTAAAATCCTTGTCCTAGGTTCTCCTGTGAAGACCTATTTAATTTAAACCACCTACCACAACAGAGTAAGTCTCATTAAAATAAAAATATTTAAAAGAAAAATGTAGTGACAATGAAATGTATAAGCTTTCCTTTTTCCACCTATTTACTTTTTCTACATAGTTACTATTTCAAAACTCAACTGTAAATTAACAGCACTTTCCTCCATATTGATACATAATTTCTAACATGTACATTACATCAAAATTCAATTGTGAAAATGTATAGATGTCTATGATTATAAATGTAAACATTTTTCAACCTGTGAAATGTAATAATTGCATTTCCAGATTCAATTTAACATGATTATAAAGACCACAAAAAAAAAAAAAAAAAAAAAACAGAAAAAAACACATCAAGGGTTACTATACAGCTGCACTAATCAGGACAGCATGATATTGGAGAAACAACAAACATACAAATCAATGGAACAGAATACACAGTACAGAAATACAGCCATATAATTGATTTTTGAAAAAAGTACAAAGGCAATTAAAGCAATTTAAGACTTCAGGAAAGAGAGCTAGCTGGAATAATTGGATATGCAAAGACAAAGTGGGATGCGAGACCTTATTCCATACCTCACCCTACATATACAAAAATTAACTCAAAATATAAAAAGTAAAACACAAATTTCTAGGAAAAATACAGTATAAAATCTTTCTGACAAAGAGTTTTGGGGTATCACCTAAAAGCATAACCAATAAAAACAAACATAAATTTTTAAGAACTTCTGCTCATTGAAAGATACTGTTAAGAAAATGAAAAGATAAGAAAAGAACAGACTAGGAGAAAATATTTACAAATCACAGGTCTGATAAAAGACTTGTATCCAGAATATATAAAGAATTCTCAAAACTCAATAATATGAAAATTAACAACTCAATTTTTTCAAAGAAGCAAATATCTGAACAAACTTCTCCAAAGAAGCTCTACAAATAGCAAAACAAACAACCCCAATTCACCCCACATTCATCATCATTAGAAAAGTGTAAATTAAAATAATGAGATACAACTCTACCCCTATTGTAATGGATAAATAACAAAATCTGATAATACCAAGTGCTAACAAGAATGTAGAGCTACTAAAACTCTCAGTAACTGCTGGTGGGAATGTAAAATGGCACAGCCACTTTGGCCAACAGTTGGGCAGTTTCTTGTGAAGTTAACACACACTGACCATATGACCCATCAATCCCTATCCTAGTGAAATAAAAATGTATTTTAATACAAAAACTTACACACAAACATTTATAGCAGCTTTATTCATAATAGCCCAGACTGGATATTCCAAATATTCCTCTACTGTTGATGGATATACACAGCAGCATTACATCAATATGATGAAGTACTACTCAGCCATGAAATGAACGAACTACTGAATGATACACAACAAAATGGATGAATCTCATATGCATTTGTGGCAACTAAAAAAAGCTAGATTAAAGAGCTATACACTGGCTCTGACCAGGTCGCTCAGTTGGTTGTAGCATCATCCGTACACCAAAAAGGTTGCAGGTTCAATCTCAGTCGGGCACATTCTCTCTCTCTCTCTCATATTCTCTCTCTCTTTCTCTCTCTCTTTTTCTTCCCCCTTCCCTCCCTCCCTCTCAAATCAATTTTTTAAAAAACACAAGCCAAGCCGAAACCGGTTTGGCTGTGGATAAAGCGTCGGCCTGCGGACTGAAAGGTCCCGGGTTCGATTCCGGTCAAGGGCATGTATCTGGGTTGCGGGCACATCCCCATTGGGAGATGTGCAGGAGGCAGCTGATCGATGTTTCTCTCTCATCGATGTTTCTAACTCTCTATCTCTGTCCCTTCCTCTCTGTAAAAAATCAATAAAATATATTTTAAAAAAAAAAACACAAGCCAAAATGAAAGTAACAGTCAACACTTAAATGTGGCAGTATAAGAAAGAGGCTAAACTAGAAAAAGTGACAGCTCCCCACAGTTCCATTTTCCCACAAGGTCCCTCACAATAAATAGTCAAAGATCAGGCGGATCAGCACAGATGTAGGGGATATTTCACCACCAAGGAAGCCCCCAACAAAAAAAATTTTGCAGTTTTTTCACCCCGGATCCAGAGGAAGGTAGAAGGGACAGAGCTATGAAGATGCTTAGGCTAGGGATATACATGTGTTTAGTAAAAGCATGGCTGGCCAGGGGGGCTGAGTGCTTGACTGCAACTCCTTTCAGAGACTGAAATGCCTTGGCTTTGCACCAAGCCTGGTGTAGGGAAGACACCTTTCCCACATAAAGACCACCCAGTAAACCTTTGGACCAAAAAAAAAATCACACATAGATTTTTGGCCAGGTGCTAGATTCCTCAATGTGAACCACAAGAAAAGACAAAATAATAGACAGAAAACTAGAACATGTGGGATTTGATATTACTCTGTTTAAAAACTAACAACAAAAGTCTGTTACTAATTCATGGATGAGGACAGAAGACACAAGACTCCTGAGTCAAAGAGTTTATTACTCATGGCAAGGCACAAGAACATAAGCGTATTTGTACCAGTTCCCTTTGCCCCATGTCCTGTGGAGGTGAGATGATACGGTTCACTTAGATGCTATGTATGCACTGGGTTTATATTGGCAGGTGAGGAACATCAAACTTAGGGAATCCACAAATTTTATAGCAAACAGTAACAAAGTGTGCTTTTTATCTTGGTAGAGGCAGTTACCTCATATCTTAAGCTATATAAATAACACGCGGAAATGTCCCAGGAAAAAGAACAGTCAGAAGCCTTACAGTCTTGGCACATCAAGCAAGGAGGACTGTCTCTGCCAACAAAAACACAGCAGTGATGGCTAGGAGCTAAGGTGGGGGAAAGGCTAATGCCAAAGGGGCGTGGGGAAGTTTTGGGATTATGGAACTATTCTAGCTTGTTTCTACTATTGGTTAAATGACTGTGTGCATGTCATATCTTACAGAAGTATACATTCAAAGGGTCAATTTAACTGTATGTAAATTATACTTAAATCTTTTAATGGAAAAAATACTGAAAAAAGTAAATCTTCAAAGAAAAAGAGCCTAGCCAGCTTAGCTCAGTGATTGAACATTGACCTTTGAACCAGGAGATCCCTAGTCTGGGCACATGCCTGGATTGGGAGCTCAATCCCCGGTGGGGGGCGTGCAGGAGGCAGCCGATCAATGGATCTCTCTCAATATTGATGTTTCTATCGCTCTCTTCCTCTCTCCCTTCCTCTCTGAAATCAATAAAAATATGTTAAAAAAAAAAAAAAGGAAAAAGAAAAGATATGTAGGACCTTGTGTTAACATCCCCAGTGGCCCTTTCTACATGTCTACTTTCAGTTGCCAATCACTTAACAATGTTTCTAGCATTCATTTAAAGTTAACTAATTATACTTTAAGATATACTTAAACCAGGATTCACAGTTTCTAAATATCATTTTGTTTATGAGGTTTTTCTTTTTACAACTTTTGAGAAAGAAAACATTAAATTTGTAAAACATAATAAATACAACTTAATATAGTTTACTGTTGCCTTTCAGCTTTCTAAATTAAGATATCAAAAAAATATAATAAAAATTGGCAAGCTTCCCTTCACCCTCCCTACTACCAGTATTAACTGACAAGCAGAATAAATTTTCAAAATCATTAAATTGCCATTGTTCATGTTTCTCCCATTGACCAGTGATGTAAACATTCATTTTAGTTAAGAAGGTTTTTAATAGAATGTAACATCTGTTTTATGTTACATGGGAGACAGCAAAATTCTTCCTTTCTGACTGGATTATTAATGCTCATGCCTTCCATGGGGTTATCCTTCATTCCCATCCCCACACTAGCTCTCTAAAGTGCAACATATCCCCTGATGTAATACATTTTCCTGCTAACTTTACAATACTGTATATACCATAACTTTAATGTGACATGCTGGTATTTCTTTTTAAACCACAAATGCATTTCTTATTCTCAATCACAAATTTAAATTTCCTGTATACTCCCAGCCTTCCAGGCATTTTGCTTTTAAAACAGCTGAATAAAAATAGGTGATTTCAATTTTTTATGTATCATCTCATTTTTTATAGACCTCTCCCCAATTCTTAGGATGGAAAGTGAAAAGATATTTGTCTATATCCTTTTACTATTAAGTAAACTTAAGCTTAAGAAACATTGTGAACTGCTTCTACTTCTTAAGGGTGATATAAATAAGTCCGTGACATACATAAAATTATTTAAAATAATGTTTGTATTCTTTCAATGTCCAACTCTAGATTGATTTTAATAAGAATATATTTTTGTTTCTAAAAGTCCTCAAACTTGACATATATATTCCTCATTCTGTTTCTAAGATTCACACCAAGACTTATCTGATTAAAATGAAAATAAAATATGCCAAATGGAGGGATTTCTATTACCCTCAGTTTTTCTTGTTGTGCAATATTTTGTTCATTATGAACAGATTCTGACAACATTGAGAAAAACCACATCACTACTGTTGATTCTCAATTAGTTCTTCAGTTCATTTCCCTTGCCTAACTCTAAGAAAACTACATATGGTTTAAACCACTGGTATTTTTTACTTTCTGCCAATACACAAACCATGCTTTTTTGTGTGTGCTGAAAACATTCCCATGGATAATTATAATAGTCTCCAAAGAGACCAGATGGCAATAAACTCTAAAACAGATCTGGAAACTAACCATAAATTTACCTTTTCATAGTCTCACCATCATAATACAGTTCTTTGTGCTATGCCATTAAAAAAAAAATTGGTGATAGAAGCAACATGAGTATACACTGTACTTAAATAAAAAGATATATAATGTTAGGAGGGCCTTTCATAACTATGCACACCCCTCATCTTATAGTGTTATCAATAATTTTTAAGACAGTATCAGGTTGATGGACTATAGCATTACTAATCACATTGTACAGGGGTTTTTACATTAGCAAATTTACTATCAAAGCAAAACAAAAAATATGACCCAGCTAATGGCAACAAATGATTTGAAGTTAAAGAGATCAAAATATAAGTCAACGTTATACAGAATTGCCAAGATTTTTATTTTGTTATTCTTCTGGGAAACAAATTATGCTGGCCTTGCTATTTCAATTGAAGTAAAATGACTTGTATAATCATTTATCACTCTATTTATTTAAGAGTATCATATTGGCCATAACTGGTTTGGCTCAGCGGATAGAGAGTCGGCCTGCGGAATCAAGGGTCCCAGGTTCGATTCTGGTCAAGGGCATGTACCTTGGTTGCGGGCACAACCCCCGTAGGGGGCGTGCAAGAGGCAGCTGATCGATGTTTCTCTCTCATCGCTGTTTCTAACTCTCTATCCCTCTCCCCTCCTCTCTGTAAAAAATCAATAAAATATATTTAAAAAAAAAAAAAGAAGAACCCTGTTAAGAGTATTCTATTGTGAAAAAAAATCAAGAGTGGTTTTTAAATCTAGAAGCATGATTCTTATATTGTTTAAAACACATTGTGGTATATAAAATTAAATTTTAAGCATTTTCCTGCATCTGTATAAAGCCCAAGTAAGCCAAAAAGTAGCTTATTTTTGTACTTTTCAATTTAAGCTACAATATTAATATGTAAAATAAGTTGTATTTTCTGTATTCATTGTAATGTTGTGATCTATAATGTTTCTGGTATTATTATTATTATTATGATAGCTCAAAACAATGAATATAGTAAATTACATGGCAATGGGAGAATAAAGAAAGACAACAGAAAAATAAAAACAAGAGAAAGATAAAGAAAGTTTAAATAGAAACAGAAAATATAAATGTGGGTAGAGGGCAGAGATTACAGAAAACAGGAATAAAAACAATTATCTGTCCAAAGGGTATTTTATCTTTTGGTTTTTTAATGTAAATGAGGTTTATAGTTAGTCTATTAAGTTAAGTGCCTCAATATTTTAATTTAAAATCCAGCTAATTTATAGTTTCTTTGTTTATAACAGTTTTCACTTCATTCTACTGAGATTTTCCACAACAGAACCAACAAAGATAGTGTTTTTTTATTTCCATATTTTATCAATAAAATATGATGCTGGCATTGGAGAAATAGGTTCTATCATGTTGAAGGAAGCATATATCTATATTATCATGAATGGATGGTTTTTTGGCATCTCCAATGAAGATCCTATTTCTCTCTTGTTTTATTGGTAGGTGACCAAAATAATAGATTTTATAATACTGAACTATCCTTGCATTCTCAGAATTAACCATACTTCCCAACTCTGTCACTAATTATTATTAAAGTGGTACTAGATTCTGTTTCCAAATATTTTATCTGGGATTTTTACAATAGTCCTGAATAGTATTACTCTATACTTTTCCATTTTGTTTTATGCTTGCTTATATATTTTTCTTTCTGCTATCCTTGCTGGGTTATGGTATCAATGTGAGACCACTTGGGAAAAAAAAGAAGAAGCTTTTATTCTTCTATACTGCTGAATGATTTAGAATTATCTTAGAATTATCTGCTCTTCATAGGTTTGGAGTATTTTCCCAGTGCAGTCATCTAGGACTATTATTCTTGAGGAGAGGAAGCCATTTGATAAGATGCTCTATTTCTTGTATGAGCATTATCCCATTCAGATCTTCTATCTCTTTTTAGCTAATTTGGCAATTTATTTCTATTGGAAAATAGTTCACTTAATCCCAGTAATTCTATTGCATCCAGAGAAATGTAAATGTAAACTTTAAATGAGATATTATTTCTTACATGTCATATTGGTAAAGGACACTGGATATCTAAATTAGTGAGAATATATTAAAGCAACTGCATTCATTAGTTCTTGTGGAAATAAAAACTGGTAAAATGTTTATGTGAACAAATTTGGAAACTTCTATAAAAATTTGCCATGCCTGTGCTCCTTGAGCCAGCAATTCTATTTCTAGTAATAAATTATAAAGATACATTTACACAGACAGAAAATAACATGTATATTAAAATAATCACTGAAACAACTTTGTAAGCCATCTAAATGTCCAAAACTAGGGGACTCATTAAACAAATAATATTGTCATAGAATGGACTATTATAACCATGAAAAAGAATTAGCCAGATCAATTTTGTATTGATATGGAACAATCTCCACGATATAATAAACACAAGATATAAAACTGTACATATAACATATGTATACACAAAACATATATTAATACACATATATATACTAGAAGCCCGGTGCACAAAAATTTGTGTACTGGGGGGGGGGGGGCCCCCCAGGCCGGCCTGTGCCCTCCCA
>NW_005357076.1:3971357-4038494 GCF_000412655.1 Myotis brandtii
CCAAGCAAACCTCCTGCTTGCTTCAGCTGAGTGGCTGCCGGCTGCCATCTCTTGGTTGCATTAATTTGCATATCTCGCTGATTAGCCAAAGGGAGGCATAGTGAAGGTATGGTCAATTGCCATGTTTGTCTATTATTAGATAGGATATGCACATATATATGCACATAGTTGTAAAGGGATAGAGTATTTCTGAAAGCATGCACAAGAAACTCATTACAGGAATCACATCTAATAAAATGAACTTGGCAAATCAGAAAAAATATGTTCACAGCCAAATTATTTATAATAGCCAAGATCTAGAAACAGCGCAAGTGCCCATCAGTAGATGAGTGGATAAAAAAACTGTGGTACATTTATACCATATGCACTGTAAAAAAGAGCTCTATGGATGAACATGGAGATTATTATACAGTGGGGCCTTTACTTACGAGTGTCCCGACTAATGAGTTTTTCGAGATATGAGCCGTCTCTCGGCCGATTTTTTGCTTTGAGTTGCGAGCTAAAATTTGGGTTACGAGCCAGCTTCAGATACCCCACTGCTAGTTGGCGCAGCGAACGTCACAGTGAACGCCACAACATCAGCCCAGCATCACGTGTCTCACTCGTTCACTTTATGATTTGACATACGAGTAATTTGAGTTACGAGCTCCGTCACAGAACGAATTAAACTCGTAAGTCAAGGCCCCACTGTACTAAGCAAAATAAGCCAGTCAGAGAAAGACAAATACCATATGATTTCACTAATGTGAGGAATCTAATGAACAAAATAAACTGATGAACAAAATAGTATCAGAGGCATGGATACATGGAAGAGACTGACAAATGTCAGAGGGAAGGGGGGGTAAGAGGGACTAGATAAAGGAAGGTGAAGGGATGGGCTAAAGAATATACATGCATGGCGCATGGACACAGACAACAGTGTGGTGAGGGCCAGGGGTAAGGATGGTGGGAAGGGGGGTGGGTGGAGGTGGGCAAAGGGGAAAAAATGAGGGACATCTGCAACAGTGTCAACAATAAAAAAATTTAAATTAAAAAAAGAAACTGGGCAAGTGGAATATAGGCACAGGAAAAAATCCAGACTTTTCACTATATACTCTCTGGTACATTGAAAATTCTGGACTTAGTGCATATTAATTATCTGTTGCTGCCAAACATGGTGGCTTAAAACAAGAAACATAATCTGGCAGATTTTATGAGCCAGGTTAGGTTGCAGTGAGTAAGTTGGCCAGGGCTCCAATCATCTGAAGATTTGATTTAAGCTGGCTCCTTCACATGGCTAGCATTGTTGTAGCTGGGATGGTGGGAAGCTTTAGTTCTTCCACATGTGGACTCTCCCTAGGCTGACTGTCCTTATGACACAGCAGTAGATGTTCCCATTACGGGTGTTCCAAAAGACAACTGTGTGGAAGCAACGATGCCTTTTATGATCTAGCCTCAGAAACAGCACATCATCATTGCCACACATTATATTTGTTAGAAGCAAGTCACTAAGTTTGACCCATTTTCAAGGGCAGGGAAATTAGACTCCACCTTTTAAATGAAGAAATGTCCAAGAACTTGTGGGCATACTTTAACCAAAATGTGTGTGTTACATTTTGAAAAATAAAAATATTTTTATAATATTAACTCAAAAGATTCACTCAATTCTGTGGTAGACATACTTTCATCTTTAATCAAAAGGATGATGAAGAGTACTGGGAGATTTAAGTTGTATGAAATGACAATACAAGATGAACATATGCTGATATCTAAAATCCAACCATAATACTGTGCTTCTGAGAAGTCACAGTAGGCAGAGCAGCAATTTCATAAATATACAATTAAAAATAACTTTAGAAGTATTTGGGAATCCAAATACAGGACTATTTTGAAACTGGAATTGGCCAGTGCAATTTATCAGTGCACGTCACCTACTTCATATAAAAATTTCATTAAAATACTAAGAAATTAAATCACAATTTTAATGATGCTAATTATCACACTGAAATATTGTCATAACACTTTTATGTGCCAGCACTTTACCTACTAGTGCATACTATTCATATCTTTATTTTACACTTTACCCTCACACTCCCACAAGTGTACAAATGAGCAAACTGATGCACAGGAAGACTAAACAAAGTTGCCCAAAGTCATATATTCTAAAATATATGGTTCCCAGAACTGAGCACCAGACCCAAGTGCTCAAGAAATATACTATCCTTAGTCCATTTTCCTTTATTTGGAATACTATTTTTACATTATTTTCCCTAAGACTGTGTTTTGGGGATTTGTTAAAACTACATGATGCAAATTGAACTTACTTAAAAAAAAAAAAGCAGCAAAATGTTAAGTTCTATGTTGATAAGATACAACATCCATTTATGATTAAAACACTCAATAAAATAGGTATAGAATGAAAGTACCTCAACATAATAAAGGCCATATATGACAAACCTTCAACTAATATCATACTCAATGATGAAACACTGAAAGGTTTTCTTCTAAAATCAGGAACAAGACAAGGATGTCCATTCTCACCACTCTTACTCAACATAGTACTAAGAGTCCTAGCTAGAGCAATCAGGCAAGAGAAAGAAATAAAAGGCATCCAAATTGGGAATGAAGTAAAATTGTCACTTTTTGCAGATGACAGAATTTTTTATGTAGAAAAGCTATTAGAAACAATAAAGAAATAAAGTTGCAGGATACAAAATCAACAAAGAAAAATCCACTGCATTCCTATATACTCACAAAGAAATTTCAGAAAAAGAAATGAAAAAATTCCTTTTACAACTGGAACAAAAAGAATAAAATATCTAGGAATAAACTTAATAAAGGATGTGAAGGACCCATATAGTAAAAATTTTAAAGCATTATTAAAAGTGACTGAGAAAGACACAATAAAATAGAAAGATATTTCGTGTTCATGGAAGAATCAACACAGCTAAAATGTCCATATTACCCATATTTAGAGATTTAATGCAATCCCCGTCAAGATCCCAATGACATTTTTTAAAGAACTAGAACAAAAACTTATCAGATTTGTATGAAACCACAAAAGACCCCAAATAGTGAAAGCAATACTCAAGAAAAAACAAAAAAAGCTGGATCTATCACACTACCTGACATCAAACTACATGACTGAGCAATGATAATCAAAACAGCACGGTATGAAACACAGACACACATACCAATGGAACAAAACTGAGAGCCCAGAAATAAAACCACATGTGTTTGGGCAAATAATTTTTTACAAAGGAGCCGAAAACTTACAATGGAGAAAAGAAAGCCTCTTCAGTAAATGGTGCTGGGGCCCTGGATGGTGTGTGACTCAGCTGAGCATCATCCCATGCAACAAGGGGTCACAGTTTTGATTTCCAGTCAGAGCACATAATCAGGTTGCAAGTTTGATCCTGGTGGACATGTATAATGGAAGGCAACCAATCAATGTTTCCCTTTCCCATTAATGTTTCTGTTTCTCCATCTCTCTTTAAAATCAATAAAAACCACACAGCCTGGCTGGTGTGGTTCAGTGGTTGAGTATCAACCTATGAACCTGGAGGTTAGGGTTCCATTCCCAGTCAGGGCACATGTCTAGGTTGTGGGCCTAATCTCTAGTGGGGGGCATACAGGAGGCAGCTGACCAATGACTCTCTCTCATCGTTGATATTTCTCTCTCTTCCTCTCTGAAATCAATAAAAATATATTAAAATAAATAAAAACATATTTAAAATAAATTAATGGCACTGTGAAAATTGGAAAGCCACATGAAAAAGAATGAAACTAGACTAGTTTGTCCCCATGTACAAAAATTAATTCAAAATGAATGAAAGACCTAAATATAAGATCTGAAACAATAAATTGCATATAAAAAATATAGGTACTAAATTTATGGATCTTGGACTTAGAGAAGATTTTATCAATTTGACCCCAAAGGCAGTTCCGGGAAGTAAGGGCAAAAATAAATGAATGGGGCTATATCAAACTAAAAAGCTTCTGCACAGCAAGAAAGTTCACCAACAAAATAAAAATGCAACCAGCTGAATGGGAAAAGATATTTTGTAAACAACAGCTCCAACAAGGGGTTAATATTCAAATTATATAAAGAACTCTTACAACTCAACAACAAACAAACAAAAAAATCCAGTAAAATAATGGACAGACAACCTGAACAAACACTTCTCCCGAGAAGGCCAACAGATATATGAAAAGACGCTCAACTTCACTAGCAATTAGGAAAATGCAAATCACAGCTACAATGAGATATCACCTCACACCTGGTAGAATGGCTATTATCAACAAGACAAATAATAACCAGTGTTGGAGAGGTGGTAGAAAAAAGGAAACCTCATTCACTGCTGGTGGGAATGTAAACTGGTATAGCCACCATGGAAAACAGTATGGAGGTTCCTCAAAAAATTAAGAATAGAGTTACCATATGACCCAGGAATCCCTCTTCTAGGTATTTACCCGAAAAATTTTAAAACATTTATTTGTGAAGATATATGCACCTCCACCCCATGTACATTGCAGCATTATTCACAGTGACCAAAACATGGAAACTACCAAAGTGTCCTTTGATAAATGATTAAAGAAGATGTGGTACATAAATACAATGGAATACTACTCAGCTATAAGAAAAGATGAAATAATACCATTTGAGACATGGATGGACCTTGAGAAAATTGTGCTAAGCAAAATAAGTCAGTCAGAAAAAGCTAAGAACCATATGATTTCATTCCTATGTAGGATATAAAACTGAAACTCATAGACACAGACAACAGCGTGGTAGTTACCAGAGAGAAGAATGTGAGGGGTAGTAAAAGGGGCCAAGTATATGGTGATGGAAGATGATTTGACTTTGGGTAGTGAGCAAACAATGCAATATACAGAATATGTATTTAAAAATGTACACTTGAAACCTATGTAATCTTATTAATCAATGTCACCCCAATAAATTTAAATAAATAAAAATAAAATTCTAGAACTATGTAAATATGCACATTTACTCAAATACTACTGGAAGAAAACAAAAATGAGATTGTCATTTTCCCCTTTATTTTTCAATTTTCTAATGTGTTTTGTTTAACAATTAAAATGATTAAAAAATTTATGGAGTCCTACTGATTCCAATATGATGGTAAAGTGTAAATCTGCCACTGCTTCTTAGATGTCAGGTTTAATTAAGTGTCAGAGTCCAAGAGCAAAGTTTGCTTCTCTACCTGCTACTCAGTCTCTCCAAAAGTATAAGCTGTCAAATCAGAAGCTTTGTACATTGTCCCAAATCCTGTACATTACTTGTAGCCAGTGCTGCTATAAAATTAAGATTCATCCCTTAGGGGCATAAAGGAAATGGTTAAGAATTGATAGTAACTGCTTTTTAAAAAATGCAGCACTGGCTATATTATTAGTGACTATTATCTTTCACATTTAGTAAAATCTTCCTCAGGGTAGGATTGCATCTGTAAGTTTTGAGAAGGGAAAATGACCCATTTAAAATAATTTAAATAAGTACTAGTCTATATACTTAAAGTTTTAAAAATTTTCATTATTTTAGGCACATGACACATTTATATAAATGCTTCACAAAGATATTATTTTATGGTTACCCAATATATTTAAATATCTGGAATTTCTCAAATATTAGTTTCCTATACTAATTATGTTAATCCAGCGGTTCTCAACCTGTGGGTCGCGACCCTTTTGGGTAATGTTTCTTTTGTTACAATACATACAGCATACAGCAACTTATTTGAACTTTACTTAAGTTTTATTTGAATTAAACAATTCATAACAGTAGCAAAATTACAGTTATGAAGTAGAAACGAAAATAATTTTATGGTTGGGGGTCACAACATGAGAAACTGTATTTAAAGGGCCAGAAGGTTGAGAACCACTGTTAAATCTATCTGATGAACATTTCATTTGATTTAATTTGAGAGAATTTTTCATTTGACAAATGTTACATAAAACTTAAACCCCTAGTTGTCAATAAATATGAATAAATACTATTGTTACAGAACTGGAAAGCAATCTGATTTATTTAAGGAAATATATTATTGTAAATGTTCATATTTACAGCAATGGTATGCCATCTTTATACACTTAACACCTCAACACCGATTCTTTTTTTTTTTTAATGTATTTTTATTGATTTCTGAGAGGAAGAGAGAGGGAGAGAGATAGAAACATCAATGATAAGAAGAGAAAATCATTGATCAGCTGCCTTCCTGCATGCCCCTACTGGGATCGAGCCCACAACCTGGGCACGTGGCCTGACTGGGAATTGAACTGTCACCTCCTGGTTCATAGGTCGATGCTCAACCACTAAGCACGCCAGCTGGGCTCAACACCGAATTCATACACGGGTGGGATCCCTCGGCCTGGCTGGCAATTGGGGATGATCGGGGCTGTCTCACCCAATCCCGATTAGGGCCTATCGGGGCCAGCCAGGGGGAGGGATGCGGGAGGTTGGCTGTGGGAGCACACTGACCACCAGGGAGCAGCTCCTGTGTTGAGCGTCTGCCCCTGGTGGTCAGTGTGTTGTCATAGCAACCGGTCAACTGGTCATAACTGTCACTTAGGCTTTTATATAGAGAGATTTTGTATTATTTATTTTTCTGTTACATAAATGCTATTATTTGAACAAAACAATAGAAACCGTTAATAGTGATAATTATTAATAATGAAAAGTAGGACTAATTAAATAAGTATGAGAAAATATAACAATTGTTATTAATGTTTCTTTTGTTACAATACATACAGCATACAGCAACTTATTTGAACTTTACTTAACTCTTTACTGGATATTTACATTTTATAGGCCATATGTGCATTCTTAAGATATATAAATGTAAGATTTTTGAAAAGAAGAGTAAGTACAATTAGATTAAACAGATATTACCAATGGTTAGTAAAAAATAACATTTTTCATTTTGTCCCTTGAAATAATATAATAATACAATATTTTTACTCTTTGTGATTCTTTTCCAATACTATTTCTCTGAACTATTACCATTAGGACTAGACCCATTAGGACATCCTTCTTTTATGTGTGGTAAAATAATATAGTTAAATGTACATTTCACTTTTACTTACAGCTCTGCTCTTATCAAGTCTACATTCTTGCTTTTACTCCAAATGTGATGACATCAAGCTAAGTCTTGTTCCAACCAAAGCATTTAAGCATGGAATACTTAGGATTTTACTTATTAGCAACAGCTGGTATTTAGATATATAAGAATTAGTTTCTAGCTCTACAAAATAACCATCTAACTTGAATCTAAATGCTTGTTTTGGTATCCAATTTTTTATCAATCATGTTTATAGATTCTGTTTATAGATTCATTATATATGCTATCCATCTCTAAAATAAACATCATTTCAAAACACTCCGAAGCACCTTAGTAATTTCAACTTGTGCTGTCAAAAATTGATTCCAAATAAGTTACAATTCTAGTAAAGAAATTGAGAAAGTTTTATTTAACTTGCCAGCCCTTTTGTGATGAACTTTTCCCCCACTTAAGTTATAAAGCAATCATATTACACACAAAAATGAGTCATTTGTTTGTTGTATGTATGTCATCAACACTTTAG
The DNA here is from genome assembly GCF_000412655.1 of Myotis brandtii. Lineage (NCBI taxonomy): Eukaryota > Metazoa > Chordata > Mammalia > Chiroptera > Vespertilionidae > Myotis > Myotis brandtii. The sequence continues at coordinate 3,978,936 of NW_005357076.1, forward strand.
AAGAAATGGCATATAAATTTGTTTTACTGTAATTTTTTTCTCCATTTTCATCTTTTATGTATTATTACCAAATGAGACAAAGACATTCTTCCTGTCTCACGTTTAAAAAATATTTTACTGCCGATATCTTAGCTAAGTCCAGCAACAACTATAGCCATTGCTTAGGCACATGCCCAAGAAGGCTATCTCCCTCCATATCTTTAAAGTAAAAAAATCACATGAAGTACATCTATACATTTTGATAAAATCGAAAAGTGACCAAAACGTTCACTAGGAAAGCATCAATATCACAGGTAAGCAGATCACACCCCCTTTCCGCACTATGGTATACAAGGTGTGCAGGATATTTAGCAGATGATAGCCTTTTATTTCATTAAGAAGTTTACACTGAATGGAATTTGCCAAAATTTAAATTTGTACTCTGTCAAATATGCAGATGAAAAAAAGTTTAGAATTGTATTTGGATGTGATATCCACAATATTTTATGTTGCCTGTGGTTTCATTAAAAAGAACAAAACAAAAATATTTACGAGCTAATGGGAACAATTTCTTGCTGACATAATTTGCCACATCACTTAATATATCAAAGTATGATTGTTGGTAAGATCTGATAGAATTAGCTTTACATTGTAAAGTGTTGACCTTTACTTTCCATATTACTTTCAGTTCATATTTCATAAAGATGATGACTTTTTCAAATAATGTTCCCTTTCAATGTCTCTGCATATTTTTCCATAGCTACCATGTAAGTTATTGTTAAATTACTGAAGAAGGAGAAACCTATCTAATCCTGGTGTGGTATGGGGGAATTACCTTGAAGCACTGTTAGCCTCCATGTACATAAGCAAGCAAGCTATCGTAGAGGTCACAGAACAGAAAGGGCCTACCAACCAAATTAAGATATGAAATCACAGATTTATCCATTTAAGACACAGCAAGAAGCAAAGGAAAGAGCTGGGTAAGTTAATACTTTAGGGTGCAATCAAGTACTATAAGGACCATGCTACTTGAATGTTCAAATGTCCTGCCTCTTCTCCACCTCATCAACTTTTCCTGATAATGACGGTGTGGTTATGAAAATAGGGTCACAATATGAGAAAGGGGGCACATAACTAGTGCTTAGGAACAAAGAAGTGTACTCACTTGCTTTCTGGGAGAGATTCAAAAGCAAGGATGTTAAAGCTTGGGAAATAGCTTGCTGAATAGTCATGGTTTTAATTTCCTTTCCTGGGTACAGTGCATGTGGGGCCAGAATTTGAACATACTGTCACTAATGAGTGATCTATTTGAAGGTGATATAACTAACTGTCAGCCCAGTGGTACATGATCATGATATGATCTTTCCATTCTGTTCTATCTATGAGTAATAATCCTGTTTGTTATAGCAGTTTTTCTTTATGCTATCTTTAGCAGTCTTAAAGGTTACACACTTACTTGCTATTAATATTTAACACATCTTGTCAAGTTTGCCTATTTCCCAAACTAGTTGCTTATTTATTATATATACTTATAATATCCTGTGAGTTTTGCCTAATTCTTATAAGCTACGCATTTACTATCTATGAATTTCATCCATCCTGTTTGTTTTTCTTATCTTTCTATAAGAATTTAATATTTTTTAAATACATATTACAGAAAACACATATTATACATGGTATATAGCAACAAAATTTATAGAATTAAATGATATATGAATACTTGAATGATGACTGAATTCTTATTATGGATCTTATTCTATTTTAGATATACAGTTCACAGACACTCAACTAGTATACTTCTATTGCACTAATATTTTTGTCCAATATTTGGAAAATTTTCAATAATCTAGAGTAATAGAGGAAAGCTGTAATCCAGTTGTTTTCTGGGGTGAAGGATAATTCAAATGAATAAGAAAAGAAGACAATGACCCCAAAACATCCAATCAAACACACTAACATTAACAAAACCCAGCACCATCCCTGGTGGGCTGTCCCTGTCAACTCCTTTCTATTGTATTTGCCTAGACTTTTTGGACAGCTTTAAGCCAATTTCAATGTCCTCATTCATTCACCACATTAGATACAACCAAGGCTATTTTAGGATTGTTGCCTCTAAGGCTCTAAATACTTTTTTTAGATTTTACTCAAAATTTAGACAAGACAGCTTAGGTTACCAGTTATTACCTAACACAATGACTAAAACATAGCAGATGCTTAATGTACAATGCACAATCTGCTTTACGTACAATGGAATCAGTTCTTCCTGTTAATGACTGCCAATGAAAAATCTGAGAAATTCTTCTTCTAAAAGAATATTTTTCAAACTGTGTGGTTATCCTAGTCATAAATTACAATTTGGCAGTTATGTAGTTGGCTCATCAATCAGATGGAAAGGAAAAGTACTCTCAAAATATTAGAAGAACTGAAAAGCTAAACAAGATGTTCAATTGAGGGCTAGATTGAAATACTAGTAAATATTTTTAAGTGGATGAGAGCCACAAACCTGGTTGTACTGTCCATGAATGGGTAAATGTAGTTTTGTTAAAGTAAAGAAAACTCAGAAAAAATGGGGAAGAGGGGAGATGACCTTCAACCTTAGTGGTTTCCAAACTTTCCTTTGAAAGTACTATAATTTTTTTTAACATTCATTATCTCATTAATCCTTACAACTTCCATCTGAGGTAAGCTTTTAACCCCACATTTAAATATGAAAGGCCCCAAAAAGTTGACTAAATTGATCAGCCAGTAAAGTGACAAAGATTGAACTTAAACCCAGTTCTAATGGACTATATGATCCTAAGATCAAGCCCATACTCTCGTTCTGTTGCCTCTCTGATTGCTGAATAAGCAAATGAAATCTATAAATGCATCAGGTTGATATCATTCCCTGCTGAAGCATTTCTAGAATCTATTTTTTATTTTTAATTGTGCTAAAACAGACATAACACAAAATTTACCTTTTTAATCATTTTTAACTATATGAGTACAATGGCATTAAGCACAATCACACTGTTTACAATCATCACTACTATCCATTTCTAGAACTCTTTTCATCTTGTAAAACTAAAACTCTACCCATTAGGCAGTAATTCTGCATTTCCCCTTCCTGCCACCCCCCGGGGCAACCACCCTTCTACTTTCCAGCTCTATGAATTTGACTACTCTAAGTACTTCATGACTAGCTTATTTCACTTAGCATTAATGCCTTCAAGATTCTTACAGGTCTGTAGTATGTCAGAATTTTTTTCCTTTCTAAGGCTGAATAATATTCCATTGTGTCTATATACTTTATACATACATATATGGGTATATGTACGTACACACACACACACACACACACACACACACACACACACACACACATATTTTGTTCATTCATCCACTGAAGAACACTTTGGGCTATTGTGAATAATGCTGCTTTTAATTCTTTTGAGTATGTAACCTGTCTTAGTCTGCTTAGGCTGCCATACAAAATATCATAAACTGGATCACTTAAAGCAATAGAAAATTTATTTCTAACAGTTCTGGAGGTTGAGAAATCCAAGATCAAGGTGTAGTTGGTTCAGACCCTAGTGAGAACACTCTATCCTCATGTGGTAGAGAGGAAGGGAGGAAAAGGGGGAGAGGGAGAGACACAAAGAGAGAGCAAGCTTTGTGGTGTCTCTTCTTATAAGGGGATCCCTCATGATCTCATTTAGCCATAATAACCTCTCAAAGGCCTCATCTCCAAATACGATCATATTGGGTGTTAGGGCTTCAATATGTGGACACAAACATTCAGTCCATAACATACTCAGAAGTGAAATCGCTGGATCAGATAGTAATTCTATTTGTAATTGTCTGAGAAATAGCCACACTGTTTCCATAGTGGCTACACATTTTTACATTCCCACAAACAGTATAAAGGTTCCCAATTTCTCTACATCCTTGCCAACACTTGGTATTTTATGTTTATGTGATAGAAACCATCCTAATGGATATGTGGTGGGCAGTAAAACTTTTAAAAGCTAATATACAAAACAGGAAAAAAAAAGAGAACTGCTTGCCTTTAAAGCAAAAAAATCTAGAACAAATCTAACATTGCCCTCGCCTCCTTATGACAGTCTCTGAAAGGTTTCACAAAAAGTTTGAAAAAAAAATCTTAGGAAATAGACTGATAAGCCAGTCTTATAGTGGGGAGTGGGGTTCAAGTTGGGTAGAGAAACACTGCTATTCAGGGTATCTCTGTTTTCCTAGTTCAAATGTAAAACTTCCTAAAATCTAGGACATGAGATAAAAATCCTACTGAGAAAATGGGAATTATTGTGAGTCAACTAGGAATAGAACATCACACTGGAGGTGTACTTAGGAAGATACACAGTTTTGCCTTCAAGTTTCCAGAAACTGAAGAAATCACATATATATCATGTGAGTACAGATATATTTTTATTCTGGTTCTTATAAATTTGTTTGTTTGTATTCTAGGGATAGAGAGGGTTGCTCCTACAACATTATATTATACTTAATAGTTTATAATTCTCTCTCCCCATCCCTACACCCCCACCGCCAGATACATTTTCACTACAATAAACACTTCAACGGTGTGGGCCAAGTAGATTATTAGCTTTTGTATCACCAACATCTAACAGACTACCTGGAACATAGTAGAAATTTAATAAATGACAAGAAATAAAGGGAGAAAAGGGAAAAACAAAAAAGAACATTTCTTGTACATATTGGCTGAGCTGATCCGAACTGAATTGCTCTCCCTATGATATCAAAGAGAGACTGCTAGTCTGGCAATTAGGCCAACTACAAAAATATCACTAATAAGATAAAAATACTGGATGAGCCACTCAAAACTTTGAATTCCATATATTTCCTTGCTAAAGATAGGAATAAATAAAGCATTACTAGAGTACATTGTTACAATGCACATGGAGTATTATAAAAATTGTAAAATAATAACTGTTGGACAATGATTATTTTATTAATGAGAACAATATCAGCCAGAAATCCAATAAGGTCATGATATTAATTATGTAAGCAATAAACTTTGGAAAGGTAGAGATTGATGAAAATGCTCAAGAAAGGAGAGAATTTATTAGTGGGCAGCTAATAGTCTCCCAGATCTAGAAAGAGAAACAACTGAAGAGGTATTAGAATGTGTTTTTGATAGACTAAGGCTTTAAAAAAGGTATCAGTTATGGACAGAATTGAGTCCCCACTCTGCAATTCATATGTTGAAGCCCCAAACCAGTGACTTCTTTGGAGATAGGGCCTTTCAGGAAATAATTAAGTTAAATGAGGTCCCAGGGGTAGGGCCCTTATCCAATAGGACTGGTGTCTACATTAGAGGAAGAAACACAAGAGATGTCTGTCTCCATGTGGGCACAGAAGAAAGGTCATGTAAAAACACAGTAAGAAGGCAGCCATCTACAAGGCAGGAAGGAGATCTCTCCAAAAACTAACCCTGATGGAACTTTGATCTTGGACTTAAACCTCTAGAACTATAAGAATATAAATTTCTCCTTTATGCCATCCAGTCCGTGGTATTTTATTATGGCAGCCTGAGTGAACTAATACATTATCCCTTTTCTGTTAGAAATGTCCTTTCTAAGCACTATATGAAATGCAGAAGCCATAAAGCTTAATTATATTAAAAAAACTAAACACTTCAGCACAGTAAAAGCCACTAGAAGAGTTAAAGTACAAATAATACTTTCAATTTATAGGATAAAAAGCTATCAAATGAGGAATTTCTACAAACCAGTACATGAACATTTAAAAAATAATAATCAAAGAATTTGACAATTAAGAAAGAAAAAATGTAAATAAACAATAAACACATTAAAGATGTGCAAGCTTACCAATAACCAAAAAAATACCAATTAAAATAATTTTTGTTGATTAGATGGAAAATGACTTCTAAAATCCTAATTCAGAACTGACAAAACTATTCAATAGCAACAAAATATAGATTGGAACAATTATGCAATGACCAAAAGTCTAGAATCAGTTTGAATCTATTTCTTTATAACTTTTTAAAAAAAGAATTAACCAACCTGGGCCACTTTCATTGAATTCTGGGTAGAACCACCAGCATGATATTCGACTTTGAATTTTTTTACAAGTTCATTAAACCTGTAAGGAAACCACAGTAGAAAAAGTAAGTTAGCATATGTCAGTTGTCACAATGCAAATTTCTGATTAGAAGCGCATTAAATTGCAATTAGTGGAATTTTTAATTATATAATTATGATGCATAAATGAATTAAAATAGTGTATAAAAAACTTTGCTAATACCCATACTTAAGAAATTTATTATACAAATGTACAACTATAAGAATTTAAAATATAAAGGCTTTCCATTATTAATCATTAAACTAAAGTTAGAAATAAAAATTCATAATAAGCAATGCATATTTTCCTACATTGTTGCTCTCTAAAATCTTTATAAATGTATATTCTTATAAGTTTTAAAAGTTTTACATATTATGAGGACTAACGGTTTATAATTTAAAGAATCAGGAAACCACATTGGGTTGTATGATTATAGGCAAGTTGCTTGGTGACAATTTCTGTATCTGACAAATAAAGGCACAGAGAGAGATGATTTAAGCTTTGATACCTCATTATTTTGGAATCTGATAAAAGCTAACTTCTCTTCAGGAAAATATATACATAGTTAATATACATGTAACTTTTCATGTACACCCCTCCTATTACACACCCTCAGCCAGGGGACTTTGGACACTGATTGGAATAAGGGTCACATTAGATGGCATTTACTAATGTGGATCACAAGTCAGTATTCCCAACTACATGTCTCGAGGATGTGAGTAGAATATTCAAGGAAGATTTCAGACTTGAAAATATTTTCAAAACTTGTAGTAGATCCTGCTATTCAAGTGAAACATTTTACAGAACTTTAAAATATATGTATATAAAAAAAGATAAATTCAAAGATGGCTAGATTTGGGATAGAGAAAAGGGAGTTATAGCCAGTCGCATATTCAAATTGCCTTGGGATTCCATCTGTAAAACCTGAGATGCCAATGAACACAATTAGCAAACCTGCTCAGAACTTTGACAGCAATATTTATCTACCACTAATACTACTAATGTAATGACAGTAGAAAAGCAAAGTACATAGGACACAGGTACATATACTAGTAGGTGGGTGGTTTGGGTAATCACAGGAAGTTCTCTAATTACTTTATTAACTAGGTAACAGCTAAGAGTAACATTAGAGATTGGAGGAGAAAGGGGGAGAATGGACAAAGTAAACAGAGAGTGATCAATTGCCTTAGTGCAGAGATGAGGACCTGCAATCTTAATTGCATAGAGAAAATATTTGCACAATACAATGCAACAAAATTACAATATACAGATGTATATTGCAAACAAAATTACCCAGTATACACGTGTACTAAAAAGAACCAGGAAGATTACAACCAAGGTGTTAACAGTGGTTAGCTCCAAATTAGAAGCAATTATGAATCTTATATAAATTTATTGAATGTGTAATAAGCACATAAACTATTTTGTAATAAAAACATTTTTAAGTATACTTCATTTTATAATGGAAGAACATAGCAACTTTCTATACAATTATTTAAAAAGCACTATATATATAGAACAAAGTCAAACAAAAAGCATAAAGCAGAAAAGTAAGTGATTCTGAATGAAACAGGCAAGGTAAGTTTAACATCTGGAACTGGAATTTGACAGATAAGGAAGAAAAATTATTCAGGAGGGTAAATAAAAAAGACATGACATATTCAGAGAAACAGGTTAAACACAGACTAAAATGTAGGTCAAAATAAAAGTAGTAAAAACTGACAAAGAAAAGGTAGATTGTTCTCTCTGCCAGGCTAATAAATTTAGACATTATTCAGTAGACAACTAGGAATTATTAAAATCTGTTTACTACTAGTGTGAAAGGCAGCTGGTTTGTTTGTTTTTAAATGATGATAGCACTGTTTGGAGGACAGGATGGAATAAAGAAAGGAAGTATGTCAATTCACTATTGTAAACCTGAAATTAATATAACAAATATAAGATTGTATACCTACTATACTTATATAAAAAATTAAAAATAATAATAATAAAGAGGTAGATCACCTGACTAGAATAGTTCATACCAAAGATCAGATACTGAGCTTACAGCTGGAGAAAAGTGATCAAGCTAAGGAATAATTTCTGATGTTAAAGACATAGCATGTGATAAATAACTGCAAATGGAAGATATGGCAGAGGAATGACAATTCTGAGATTTGTACTTTGGATAACTAGTTGGATGGTATTTGTAAAGGAGATACAGGAAAGAAGAAAAATCATATGCAGCAAAGAAAAATCCTAAATGGTTGACTGACAAACCAAAAACATTTCTAGCCCTAGCTGGCTTGGCTCAGTGGATAGAGCATTGGCCTGCGGACTAAAGAATCCTGGGTTCAATTCCAGTCAAGGACACATGCCCGGATTGCAGGCGCGATCCCTATGCAGGAGGCAGCCAATCCATGATTCTCTGTCATCATTGATGTTTCTTATCGCTCACTCTTCCTTCCTCTCTAAAATTAAAAAAATTATTTTAAAAAAACACACACAAAAATATTTCCACTTAGAAAATTTTTTGCAATGAGGCAAGATTTGTTCCCTTTAATCTTCTACAATTTGATCATGTGCTTATTTCAATTTATAGTGAAAGCATTTTTATTAAGGGTAACTTTTAAATAAAAATGAGTATCACTGGGGTTTAATTCAGAATTTCTTGCGGACTAATCTTATGGAAAAAAGCAAAAAACAATATACTGTATATTTCTAAAGAAGTTTTAGTATTTATTCTGATAGTGTATAGGGGAATTTAAATTCTAAGTAATGCTTTCCACTCTCATATCACATATTACTAAATACCTAATAAACAATTTAGAATTCCTGACAATTAATATGATGGCTATCTATCTATCCGTATCTATATTTATGCTTTGCTTTTGATAAGAAAAGTAAAATACAGGGAAGTGGAGAAGGTTTCAAACACTAATGTGGTAGGCAAAACTGTGACTAAATACTAGTCTTTAATCCTAGTTTAATATTAAATTTCTGGAGACACAGTAACCTCCTCAGAGTGGTACTGTGCACAAGAAAAGGTATCAGATCAAATGATCAAATATAGAAATTTTTAATTGAATTTATTGGAGTGACACTGGTTAATAAAATTATACAGGTTTCAGGTATACAATTCTACAATACATAATCTGTATACTGTATTGTGTTTACAACCCCAAATCAAGTCTCCCTCCATCACCATTTATCCCCCCTTGAAAATGAAACCATTTTTATTAAGGATAACTTTTAAATAAAAATAAGTGTCACTGGAGTTTAATTCAGAATTTCTTGCTATTCAATTTCCTTGAATTGCTTCAAAAAGGAATAAAATGCTTAATTATACATTTAACAAAGGACGTAAAAGACCTGCACTCAAAAAATTATAAGACACTGAAGAAAATATCGAAGAAGACACAATAAAGTAGAAGCATATGGCAAGTTCATGGGTAGAAAAATTGAAGTCATTAAAATGTTCATGCTATCCAAAATAACCTATAGATTCAATGCAATCTCTATCAAGATACCAATGGCATATTTCACAGAATTATTTAGAGTAAATATTTTAAAAATTTATATGGAACCACAAAAGATCACGAATAGCAACAGCAATCTTGAGAAATAAGAACAAAGTTGGAGAAATTATGCTACCTGATATCAAACTATACAAGGCCATAGTAATCAAAACAGCATGGTACGGGCATAAAAACAGACATAGAAGAGGGGATAAATAGTGGTGGAAGGAGACTTTACTGGAGGTGTTAAACACACAATACAATATACAGATGATAATTTTATTAACCAGTCACCCCAAGAAATAGAATAAATTTAAAAATATATATATAGATCAATGGAACAGAATAGAGAGCCCAGAAATAAACCCATGCCTTTATGTCAATATTTGACAATGCAGGCAAAAACACACAAGGGGGTAAAGACAGTCTATTCAATAAATGGTGCTGGGAAAATTGGACAGATAACATGCAAAAAAATGAAACTAGACCACCTTCTTACTACACAAAAACTCAAAATAGATTAAAGACTTAAATGTTAGACTCGAATCCATAAAAACCCTAAAGAGAACACAGGCAGTAAAATCTCAGACATTTCTCATAGCAAAAGTTTTACTGGTTGATGAGAGAGAGAGAGAGAGAGAGAGAGAGAGAGAGAGAGAGAGACATGGATTTGTTGTGCCACTTATTTATGCATTCATTGGTTGCTTCTTGTATGTGCCCTGATTGGAGATCAAACCCACAACCTTGGCATATCAGAACAATACTCTATCCAACTGAGCTACCTGACCAGGGTTATTTTTTCTGTTATATAGTTTCAGGCAAAATTAAAAAATAAAATAAATAAAAATAAACAAATGGACTACATTAAACTAAAAAGTTTTGCACAGGAAAGGAAACCATAAACAAAATCAAAGGACAACCCTCTGAAGGGGAGCCCACTGAATGGGAGAATAAATTCACCGATATATCTGATAAGGGCTTAATATCCAGAATTTATAAAGAAGTTATATAACTCAACACCAAAAATAAAACCAAACAAAAAACAGCTAATCCAAACAAAAATGTGCAATGGATAGACACTTCTCCAAAGAGGACATTCAGATGGCCAATAGACATATGAAAAAAATGCTCAGTGTCACTAATGATCAGAGATATTCAAATTAAAACCACAATGAGATATCACCTCACATCTATCAGAATAGCTATCATCATTAAATCAACAAACAACAAGTATTGACAAGGACAGGGAGAAAAGGGAACTCTTGTGCACTGTTGGTGGGAATGCAGATTGATGCAGCCACTGTGGAAAGCAGTATAGAGTTTACCTCAAGAAATTAAAAATAGAACTGTCTTATGACCCCAGTGATTCTCCTTCTGAGAGTTTACCCAAAGAAATACTAACTTGAAAGAATATATGTGCCCCTATGCTCACTGCCGCATTATTTACAATAGCCATGATTTGGAAGCAGCCCAAGTGTCCATCAGTAGATAAGTGGCTAAAAAAGCTGTGGTACATTTGCATAATGGGATACTACTAATCGGTAAGAAAAGAAGGAAATCTTACCCTTTGCAACTGCACGGATGGATCTGGAGAGCATTATGCTAAGTGAAATAAGCCAGTCAGAGAAAGACAAGTACCATATGATTTCACTCATATATGGAATCTAATGAACAAAATGAACTAACAAGCAAAATAGAGACAGACTCATAGATAGCAAGCAGGCTGACAGATGTCCACGGTTGGGGGTGGGGGGAATTCAGTGCAGAGGTAGAAGGGTTGAGCAAAAATAATTTAAAAATGAGAGAAAAAACTCATGGACACAGCCAAGTGTGGTAATTGCCTGGGGGAGGGACATGGGGAGAGGTAGAAGAAGGAATAGGGGAGATAAATGGTGATGGAAGGAGACTTGACTTGTGGTGAATACAGTGTACAGATGTTGTGTTATGGAATTATGCACCTGGAACCTGTATAATTTTGTTAACCAGTGTCACCCAATAAATTCAATAAAAAGAAAAAAAAACAATATTTGTTGGAAGATGCTAATATAACCATGTATAGTTACCATACCTTAGAAAAATAATCACAGGACTATTAATTCCACTGACTGAGATCCACACATATGGATCTGAATGAAAAGTAAGTCTTACTCCCATAACCTGAGGACCAAGTATGGTTTAGTTCAATTTGTAAGATTTAAAGGTTTTAAAATCTAGAGCATTTTGAATTCCTATCTTCATTTGGTTTTTGGTTAAATAATTTCTTCCAAAATGCCTTTTTAAACCTTACATGAATTACCCATAAATCATCAAGACAAATGGCAAAGTTATATAAATGTGAGAAATTGAATATAAAATTTTAGAAATACTAAATTATTTTCTGACATTCCTAAAAAACACTGACTTAGCAGCAATGATATTTTTCATATTACATAAAATTAATCCCTGACAAGTCTGACATCCTATGATATAGAGTCTGAATATGTCACAGTGATTCTAGTGATTAAGGATACAAAAGCACAGTTCATAATTTCTGACTTAAACATAATTGATCAACTATTTTTAAAATAGACTTATTGTTATAGAAATACTTTTTACTATAATTATTAACTTTGAGAAGGTTATACTATCCAGAATATTATCAAGAACTCTCAAAATAAAAAATTGGGCAAAATATTAATAGTAACAAAGAAAAGATACAGATGGCAAATAAGCATAAATTTTTAATATCATTACTCATTAGGGAAATCCAAATTAAAACCATATGGAGATATATCTATTAGAATGACTTAAAAAACTGACAATACTAAGTGCTGAAAAGGATGTAAAGCAATTGAAATGCTCATAAAATAAAAATGAAAAATGGTACAGCCTCTTTAGAAAATAATTTGGCAATCTCTTTAAAAATTAAACATGTAGTTACCAGACAACTCAGGCACATGACGGGTTATAAAAGCCTTATTTATAATCACCAAACACTTCAAACAACCCACATATCCCTCAATTAGTGAATGGATAAACAAATTATAGTACATTCATACAAGAAATACTATTAAGCAATGAAAAGAAACAATGAATACATTCAAGAACATGACTGAATCTCAGAAATATTAGGTTATGTTAAAGAAAGCCAGACATAAAAGGGCTACATAAAATATGATCCCATTCATTTGACATTCTGGGTAAGGTAAAGCTATAGGAATAGAAATCAGAGTAGTGATTGCCAGCAGCTTAGGGGAGAGAAGAAACTGACTATAAAGAAATGTGAATTTGAGGGGCAATGGAAATATTCTATTTTGGTGATGATTACACAAATTGTATACACTTGTCCAAACTCATAAATTGTACACATAAAAAAATAAATTTCACTCCATATAGATTATACCTCAATATATCTTATTTTTTAAATACACACACACACAAACACACACACACACACACACACACACACACACACATCTAGGTAACCAATTAAGGAAATTCCAAAGAACAATCTGTCCCTCTCTGCATTTATGTATATACATATGTACATCTCTACCTACACAGAAAGACATAAACATGGACACACAGAGACATACATAAACCACATTTTAAACTCAAAATAATCCTAAAGATCAAAACAATTATCCCAATTTTCTAAGTAAAGACACAAATTTTGAATTTTAGTGACTCATTTTTAAACTTTGGATTTTGAAATTAGTTTCAAAGTATGAAAAGGCTGCAAGAATAAGAGAACACCTGTACACTTTTTGCCAAGATCACCAAATTTTGCAGGTTTTTCATTTTTCTATAGATACATAAATATTTAGTTATTCCAAATCATTTTGGAATAGGTTGCATATATAACACACTTTTATTTGTAATACTTCCGTGAAAATTTTCTCAGAAGGTTTATGTCTATGAAATCATTTGATTTGGGGGTTATTATTGATATGTTCAATTAATCCAACACAATCCAAAGCTATTGTCTTACCTCATTTCTTGTCACCTCTTTTTCCATTATGTATCTCTCTTCTAGCGAGATCCCTTGCTCTGTACAGGACAAAGCTCAGGGCTCCTACTGGACAAGCTCCTTACAGGGCAAAAAACAGGGCTAACTAGAATACTAGTACATTGGGGACAATATACTGAAAAGAGGGCTTGCCTGATCCTGCTCTAAGTCCAAAACACAAGTCTGAGACCTGTGTGTTAGACTTTTTCTTTTCAGGAGTGATTGTGTCTGATCTTGAACTACACTCTCCATATCTCCCTTCTTTTTCACAATCTCTTAAGCCTCCCATTCACCTCTACTCTCCTAAGGTACAGACATACAGAAGCAATAAGAGTTCTATTAGAATATGATATTTCTTCCTCTACTTATAAAAAATTTGAATTCTTAGTATATTCTGTCTCCTAGCAATTTTAATGGTACAGGTTATATGTGATTATATTTGTGTCCCTTGTTTCAAGAATGTTGAGAAAATTCATATTTGTTATTCTCCAAGCCCAGTTTAAGTGACTTTTGATGAGTTTCCCTTTTACAAGTGGCAGACTTGGGACATATTAAAAAAGATCCAGCCAATAATTAAGAAAATGTTAAAAACATATACAACAAATATAAGAACATTCAGAATAAAAACCTTATGGCCTGAAACTAAACAAATTACTTTTTAATAAAAGAGAGTTGTTGACTAATCATTTTTAAGTTAATGCATTCAGAAGATGCATTCTAAAAAGCAAAAAGATAAGAAAAGGATAATAAAAAAAAGGAAAAGAGAGAGAAAATTAAAGAACAGAAATAGCTTTTTAAAGTATAATGGTAATTTTTCTAGTTATCTGATATTATGTAAATACTAGTTGAAATGAGAAAGATTTTATTATTATACTCTATAACTAAGCACCAATAATTCTTAAATCAAAAAGTCCTTATAAATAAGAAGTAAGAAAAATTATGAACAGGAAAATGTATGCAAAACCACCCTCTACAATTTCTAGTTTATTCTTAGGGCAATTGCTTCCCACTTTCACAGTAACTAAAAACCTTTCCTATTCCAGTCTTGGGGAGAAAATTAGAGTTCAGCATATATCAGTAGATAAAGAATATCTCACATTGCGCTAACATCACCACAGCACAGAAACAAACATCAACAATTTTGAACATTTCATAAAGGAAGATATATGAGGGATAAGACATAAATAAGGTTTTTAGGGTAAAACTTAAAAAAAAAATTAACTCCCTTAAGAACGCATTCATAACTGCCAAGTCGTGTTTTTGATGAAGTTCTTTCCTGAACTTATCTAAACAAATAATAAATGAAAAAAACATCAGTTAATTCTAAACAGGTTATACTTATTAAGACCAAATGCTAATATAATAACACGGGGGTGGGGTGGGGGATCCATAGGCAAATTGTAAGATTCAAAGCTTTGAAATCTTTTACCACAAATGTTTAGTGAAGTAAAAAAAAAAAAATCACTTAAATGTCAGTTTGATAAAAGCCAAAAGAACATTTCCCACATGTGTTTACATTTAAGCATATTTTTAAAAGATGGAAAAAGTAACAGTCATTCAAAACTGAGGTTAAGCTATTAGTTCATAAGGGTTGTAATTTAAAGGTATTGCTCCGACCTCTAACTTCATTTTCTTTGATAAGAAAGCAGTTTTAAGCATGTGTTACTTAGATAACTCCTTATTCAATTCTAAAATGACTCAAAGGTTTAAGTGTTCCCATTTATAACACTAAAAATGAATGAAGTTTTTGCATGAGACAATAAAAAATACTGTTGACAAGCACTTTGTATATAAGTATATATATAAAGCCTAAGTGACCCTTATGTCGGAACAACCAGAATGACCGGTCAACCAGTCACTATGATGCGCACTCACCACCAGGGGGCAGATGCTCAATGCAGGAGCTGCCCCCTGGTGGTCAGTGCGCTCCCACAGCCAACCTCCCATGGCCAGCCAACTTCCCACAGCCACCCACCCTAATAGGCCTTGATCGCCAGCCAGGCTGAGGAACCCCACTCGTGCACAAATTTGTGCACTGGGCCTCTAGTAGATTATTAAAATGAAATGAATTATACCTAAACTCAGATGCATGATATGTGCATTAGGTTTCTACCCATTATAAAAACACACAACAAAATTTTATTAAACCAACTTACAATTTTCATTAAATAATAAAATTGTTTGACATTTACATTTAAACATAAAGGAAAAACCCATATATAAGGAGAAGAGAAATATTGCAGGACAGGAGTTTTCAAAATGAGCTATGTAGTCTTCTGGTAAATCTAACATGCCATCTGTATGTCCACAGTCAGTTCTAAAACCTAAGTTATACCTCCTTCCTTCATTATTGGTTTGATTTCAGCTGTTATTTCTATCACAGAATCCATGGTTTGTAATGGGGCCTTAGTTTCTCTGATCACAGAAAAATTCTAGAAACATATGCTAACTGATATGCAGAAAATGTATTCAAGCAACAATTATTTTTCCTCTACCAAACTTAAAAAAAAATCACTATCAGAGGCAGTAAAACTTTTAAATATCTTCTCAAAACATAACATATGGAATTTTTGATTTTGAGTAGCATATAGAGGGACACAGCCAAAATTCCTGCTTGCAAGAACTAGAAAAGTCATATTAATTACAATCATTAAAGGTACAAAAGAGCTGTGGAAACAACAAGGACCAAATGAATACATTCCCATGGAGGTGAGAACTGTTTAGAGGGAAGGCCAGAACTGGCAACTGTTTGTTTGACCTGTCCAAATTTATAGTCAGTAACATGGGGTTAGAGAGACAAAATTTGACATATCGGGGATTGCAAACATTTGACACATGGTTTGCCCAATAACACATTTGCTCAATTCTGAAAGTGGATGGAAAGCTAAGAAGGTTAACCAAAATCACCTGAAAAGCAGAAAGTTCTCCCAGTCAGGCAGTGCTTATTATAAAACAAAAACCAGGAGAAAAGGAACTAAAAACATAATGGGCAAGCAATGAAAGTCCTAGCAGAAGTGGAGATACATGGACACTTTACCCTTAAGCACTGAGAGAGGACATGTATCTATACTGATTACATCTAGAAGCTGAAAATTCAGATTTTGGTATAAGCAGAATACTAGAATGGGGGTGGAGATCAAGGTTAAAAAAAAAAAAAGTAGGGATTTCAGCCATTACAATGTACTAAAGTGATAAAATTGGAAACTGAGGGCCTATGCTGACAAAAGGTCAGTCTCCCACTTGAGATGTTTGCCAAATTTTGAAGGTGGACAGGGCAGGAGGATAAAGAACTAAGCTGTAAACTCTTGGAACAGTACTGGTGCCCTTGTTCTGGTGGACTGTTTCAGAGCTAATGAGACCAAGACCTGGTGATCTCAATTAAAAGTCCTAGAGGGTCAAGTTCTAGAAACAAAGAGTTAGGAGTCTATCAAAACTGAAAATCAAATTTGACCTACCTTAATCCTTGATTACTTGCCTCATAAAGAAAAGAGTGAACACTCTAATAGAAGATAAAATCTGAAGGATCTACAGTTCTTAAATAAACAGTGTCTGGCAAGCAAAACAACTGATAGTTATACAAAGAGGCAAAATAATTAGACAAAAAAGGGGGGAAACAAAAGAAATAGTTTCAGAAATGATTCAGACATTGGAAATAAAGGGATCTCAAAATAATCATAATTAATATTTTTAAGGAAACAAAGGAAAGGATGCATCAACTAGATAAAAGAATGAAGAATTTCAACAGAGTTGAAATTATAATAAGAAGAATAAAATAAACATCTAGAACTGAATAACTTAATATGAGTTTAAGAATTCACTGAATAAGTTTAAATTTAGACTATTCTCTCTGTATCTCCCACTACTTAGCCAGACATCGGCTCAGTCATGGAAATCTTGGCAGAACTGGGAAAATAAAGTGCCATTTCTCTGACTAGATGACCAAAAAGGAGAACTCTGGGAATCACAAAGTACTGGGACTCTTGAAATATCTGAAAAAAAATAATGAAAGAATCAGCAAAGAAATAGAAGATACAGAGAAGACCAAATAAAAATAGAATGAATGAAATTTTAAAATTCACTAGATAGGCTCAGTAGGAAAATGGAGAAGACAGAATTAAGACTCTATACCTGAAGACGGATCAATAAAAAAGTTTTAGTCTGAACATCACAGGCAAAACTGATTTTCAAAAAATGAACCAAAGACTTAGACATCTATGGAATAACTCTAGACGATCTAACATTTATGACATCATAGCACCAGAAGAAGACAGAAAAAAAAGTGCAAAAAATTTTTTTGAAGAAATTATGTCTTCATACCTCCCAAATTTGATTAAACACACTTCTACAGGCTTAAGAAGATCAGAAACCTCAAGTAAAATAAGCCCAAAGAAATCCATGCCCAGACCCAGGAGAAGAACCCAAAGAGTGGAAGTGGGTGGAATATCAACATGTAAGAGGAAAAGGTTCTAGCAGAAAGAAAGGAAAACACCCACCTCCGAAAAAAGGAGAACCAGGAGAAAATGAAACTTCAGGAAGGAAGGAAGGAATATCCAGAATTGCCAAATTCCTTACTAAGGACATATAAGACAAATTTGATATTAATATGATCAAAATATGATTTCATATTATAATCCATCAGAGTAGAAAGCATTTGTTAATGGTGTCAAGACAGACCTGACTAATTTCATGTTCACCAAATTGTTTGGTCTGACATGGGACAAGTAATTTAAATGATTTGAGATTAGGTTTTCTGAGTTTTTATTTCCTAAGGTATCCTTAGTTTTCCTCAAATACCTTTAAAAAGAATTTGACATTGATTGGAATTTTGCCTATGTCCCAGATACCTACTGAACACTAGGTAAAAAACGAAGGCAAAAGAACTAAAAAAAAAATAAGAACATAGAATATAGTTATTAGAAACTTAGCTATAAGATACAAATTTTAGGTTAACACTTAGATATGATGTTACATGGTAAAAAAACAAAATCAAATTGTTTCTAAACAAATGAGATCAAATGAGGTGCTCCTAAATGCTTCCCCTACAATAGGCTCAAGATGAGGAAAAAGGATGTGAGTGTGCGTGCACGTGTGTGTGTGTGTGTGTGTGTGTGTGTGTGTGTGTAGTGCACTCCTATTTCACTCTTTCATTTAATAACTCCTGATCTTTCACTTAATACAAGACAATACCACTCTGTTGTGAGGATTATGCCAGTGCTTTGAAGACAATAAGCACTCAAATGTTACCAACTATTTTTATAATTGTAGAGGAATAACTTAGTTGCTGATTTTGCAGAGAATATTCGATTCAGCTATCCTCTTATGAAAAACTACATGGTTGACATCTTTAAAACTATGTTCAAACTTCCCAACATTTAGGAAAATACCTGGTGCAAAACACTCTCAATCTCTACTTTAATTAAAGTTATGAATAAAATCTACTGCATAACCCATTAAGCAACTAATCAAATGTTACAGCTATAAAAACATCTTTTAAAAGCAAGGATTTTGAAAATTCGTCAGTATAAAAGTTTTATCTTATGTATGTCTTTGCAGCAGAAGACATTGAAATCAATGTGAAAAGTGTTTAGATACTGCAGAGATGTTTTCTTTCATCTTCTGAATATACCAACAGAGATTACACTAAAGAAAACCACAAGTGTGCTGAAGTTTAAAACATCTGGGAAATATCTTAAGATATTCATTTTTAAGAGCTCCATGTTAAAGAACAGCCTGAAGGGTAGATGATAAATCTGCTCAAAAAGTAGGTGTGTTTTTAATCCCATTGAATATAAACAGACTTTTTTAAAAAAGTAAGAAAAAAGAAACTATAATTCAGGACAAAAGTGCCAAGAGACAAAAATGCTCTATAAAAGGAAACTTCAAAAATAAACACTAGGGCCATAGCCGGCTTGCCTAGTGGTTAGAGCGTCATCCTGAGGGCTGTATGGGTCCCGGGTTCAATTATGGTCAAGGGCATGTACCTCAGTTGCATGCTTGATCCCTAACCCTGGTAGGGACAGGTCCAGGAGGCAACTAATCGATGTCTCTCGCTTACATCGACGTTTTTCTCTCTCTGTCTCTCCCCCTCCCTCCCACTCTTTCTAAAAATCAATGGGGGAAAAATATGCTTGGATGAGGATTAACAAAAACCAACAAAACAAAAAAAACTCTGCAATAAAAGTAGTAATAAGAGGGAAGTTTATATCATTACAGACCTATCTCAAGAATCAAGAGAAATCTCAAGTAAATAACCTAACATTGCATTGTAAAGAACAAGACAAAGCACAAAAGCAGCCCCAAGTCAGCAAAATAAAGGGAATAAAAAAAAAAATAAAGTAAAAATAAACACTAGGGCCCTAACCGGTTTGGCTCAGCGGATAGAGCGTCGGCCTGCGGACTCAAGGGTCCCAGGTTCAATTCTGGTCAAGGGCATGTGCCTTGGTTGCAGGCACATTCCCGGTGGGGAGTGTGCAGGAGGCACACTAGGGCTCAATTATAAAAACATAAAACTTAATTCTAAAATAATGAGACTACAATGGTTTTAGAGATATTAGCAACCAGATAACAACTGTCAATATCCTTTGTATTGCTTAACTGAAGAATATTGGGTGATGGCTTCAGATTACAAATATACTTTTATGAAAGATGTCTCCCCAGCTTTAAATTCTCCAGAGATAATAATAAACTCTCAGAAAGCTATTGTAAGGAATAAATCGCTTAATTTATATTTTTTTAAAAACTGAAAATGTATCTTTTGCAGTTAATATTAGGTAGCTATAAAAGAAGAGAGAAAACAAATTTCAAAAAAACTGCTGATGAAATTAAAATATAATTGAATAATTTTGAGGTTTTTTTGTAATTCAGGTCTGTTGATAAGAGGGTAATTCTTTGGGGGTTAATAACATTTCATTTAATTGGTGTTCAAAGTTACTGTTCCCTATCATCAAAAATTATTACAAATGTTCACCTGTTAACATTGATCTGTAATAAGATTTTACATGTTTCAACTCTGAAAATGTCTTTTCACACAGATAGGGACTGCCAAATACTGATATCAATCCACATGCATATGATTTTAATTGAGCATACTCATCACTTGGAAGACATTTATAGAATTCTACAATAGCAGTCTCTTGATATTTGCCTTCTAGTATGTCACTACATTGTAAATTACAGGTTAGGTGGAGGCTCCTCAACTGCACTGGTAAGAGGATTTTGAAATTAAGTTTCCTTTGCACTTCCATGAGGGTCTGAAAAATACTGCTGGAACTATAGTTTCAGCCAGGAATATATATTTGTTACAAATGTATGTGGGAATGGAGAGATCACTTCTTGTTTTAACTTCTGACAGAATGAGACATATATAAAGTAGTTTGATATTACTTGTAATTCAAACTACATTTAGTTGCTGTCAAATGACTAGCATAGTGTAAGTTTCACATATAACTGCTGTTTTTCCTCCCAATTAGGAAACACTATTAATTATATCATTAAGAAACAATATAAAGACAGGAACAAAAGGTAATTTTCAAAGTCATTCAATGTTCAAAAAAAGTTATTGGAGCTTTTTTTTTTTTTTTGTCTAGAAAAATTTGAACCTTAACTATGAGCTCAAAAAAATTGTAATAATCAAACTGATAAGTGATAGAGCAAGCCAAATAGCTCAAATTTCTGATAAAAACATATGGAACTATCTCTTCATGAGATCAAATGAAGCTCACAGTTTATATTACCAGTTGAATAACAAGTAACAGATACAAATATTTCCTATAATTTTTAATTGTAATAATACAATAATCATAGGCTTAAAATGTACATTTTCACAAACTTAGTAAATATGTCCAATTAACTTTTTGTTCCACACATATTTTTACCACCATCAGTTATAACACATCTTTTTTTTTAATATATTTTATTGATTTTTTACAGAGAGGAAGGGAGAAAGATAGAGAGTCAGAAACATCGATGAGAGAGAAACATCGATCAGCCGCCTCCTGCACATCTCCCACTGAGGATGTGCCCGCAACCCAGGTACATGCGCTTGACCGGAATCGAACCCGGGACCTTCCAGTCCACAGGCCGACGCTCTATCCACTGAGCCAAACCGGTTTCGGCAGTTATCTTAACAACTACATCTTAACTTCAGACTACATATGTTAAAATAGTGTTATCTTAACTTCTTTGAAAATAACATTGCCTGCAGTTTTTCTACAAACTTTTCATGGAGACTAATTTTTCAGTTACTTGAAACTTGGCATTACCTCTTTGAATAAATGAAAACTGAGCAGCATCAGTAAACATCTGTGGACTCATCAAGAGCCAAGGAAAATCACTCAAAGTCATTATCTTCTTTAATTGACTACTGCTGTTGCTAGCAATGTTCTCAATTCTTAAAAGCTAATACTCTTAAACAAATTTATTGTCTCTACACATTTCTTCAGTTACTACAATATAATCCTATATAAAAGGCTAATATGCAAATCGACCGAACAGCGGAACAACAGGTCACTATGACGCGCAGTGACCACCAAGGGGCAGACGCTCAACGCAGGAGCTGCCCCCTGGTGGTCAGTGCACTCCCACAGGGGGAGCGCCACTCAGCCAGAAGCCCTGAACCAGGCTCATGGCTGGAGAGCTCAGCGGTGGTGGAGGGAGCCTCTCCTGCCTCCGTGGCAGCGCTAAGGATGTCCGACTGACGGCAGGCCCTCTCCCCATGGGAAGCGGGCCTAAGCCATCAGTCAGACACCCCCCGAGGGCTCCCAGACTGCGAGAGGGTGCAGGCCAGGCTGAGGGACCCCACGAGGGCACGAATCTCATGCACTAGGGCTCTAGTACAGTATAATTAACTCACCACTGGTAAAAGGCTATCTTTGGGCTAACCAATGGGCCTCCCCAAACCTCACTTTGGGTGCAGCCTCATTTTCACTTTTTTTGTGTTTGTGAAAAAAAATTCTGTTGTGATGAGATAGTATATTTTAAATTTTCTAATTTTTATGAGAGTTGCTGTTTATGAATTTGGAATACTACAAGTGCTTAGCTTGGTAATGGCAATTATTGTATTCTTTTAATAGAGCATAATAAGCCAAATGTTTTACCATCAAACGTAATAAAATAACCCACGGTCCACTCTCCCTTAACACTATGAGATTCAAAGTCCCCTTTTCTGTTTTGACATAATAGGTATAGATTAGTAATAACATCTAAAGTGTTATGACACAGCAATACATACAACACTTGAAACATTATTGAATTACAACTGCATCACTGAGATGTGTAGTGTGCCAAGCGACAGTGTGAATGAAGCAACTACTCAACATTGCCACAGTGGGAAAGCAGCCATAGATAATACACCATTAACAGGCACGAGTGTCTTCTAACAAACTTTAATTACAAACAATGAAATTAAAATTTAGTATAACCTACATGTCATGGAATAATATTATTTTTTTAACCAATCATTAAAAAATATAAAAACCATTCTAGCTTATAGACTATACAAAAACAAGTGATGGGGAAGATTTGACCCACAGACTATAGTTTGTCAACCTCTGCTTAAAAGAAGTTACTTATTCATGTGAGCTCACTTCACTCTTCTGAAACATGTAAATAAAATAATGATTGTACCTATCTATCATAGGGGACTATGAAAAAGATTATCAAAGGTAATGTGTCAACAGATTTTGAAACAGTAAAACAAATGCATGTGAACTAATTCTATTTTGCATTCATAAAATATTTATTGTACAACATTCAGTGTGTACTATGCCAGGCAGTATAGAGCACATAATGTGCATATAGCATGGTCCATATCTTCTATTTTCTGAGTTTGCAATATAAGTGAGAAAATACAAAAGAAATGCTGAATAGCCTATGTTAAACACCAGAAGTCAATACAATCCCATAAACATGATGAAACACAGTTCCATAAACATTATACAGTTAGGCACTTCAGAAATTCACTGTGCATATACAAAACACAAACATTTTACCCACAAACTATTTTAATAAAATATATGTTTCAGCAAACAATCCTTTTCAAAGCTTATTCCATAACAACCAACACCTATAGCCTACCTCTTTTTAGTGGCTTCATTGTTTTCATTGTATAGCTACAACCTAATCTCTAGAATAAACATTTAGGTTTTGCCTATTTTTTTGTTTTGTCTTTACAGGTAATATGAAAACAGACATCCTTACCCATACATATCATTCATAAATCAAAGGCATTTACGATTTTTATTTAAATAACATACAAACTGTTCCTTAAAAGAGACTGTGGCAATTTTTACCTCCCCATATTATGAAAGTACCTATTCTCTAGAACCTCTTCAATATAATATATAGAAATTATCATAATATGTTTATTTTGAATTCCTCTTATGAGAGAGAATAAACATCCTTTCATATGTTTAAGTGCCATTACTATTAACTTTTCTATCCATCATCGGTTCACAGACATTACTCATTATTAATATGTAATCATTGCTCTTCCTGATTTCTAGAAGCTGTTTACATATAAGGAAGGAGGACTTGGACTCTAATGTAATTGGCAATTATTTTTATCAATCTGTAAATTGGATTCTGACTTTATGCAAACTTTCTTCCCGTGTATCAAAAATTTATTTTTACATGGTCTAGCATCCATTGCAAGAATGTAAAAAAACAAACAAAAAAACCTGTAAAATAAACCAAAATAAAATAGAAAGAAGAAAATAACAAAGAGAAGAGATGAATATGTAGAAATAGAAAATAAGCATGTTCTACAGTAGAACAACAAAGCCAAACTTGGTTCTTTGAAAAGGCTATAAAACTGATGAACCCTTACCAAAAAAAGGAACAAATAACCATTAGCAGAAATGCAAGGGTGCATCTCCATAGATCCATACATCTTAAAAGATAACAAAAAAATATTATAAACAAGGGTATGCCCATATATTTTAACATTTAAGCAAAATGTACCCATACTTATAAAGACAAATCTTACCAAAGCCAATAAAGGAATAAGTGGAAAACTAAAACATCCTTTTTATTTGTAATCCTCACCTGAGGATATGTTTAGAGGGAGGGAGGGAGAAAGAAGAAGAGGGAAAGACGGAGAGAGAGAAGAGAGGAGGAGGGAGAGAAGGAGAGAAAAAGGGAGAGGGAGAGGAAGAGAGAAACATTAATTGGTTGCTTTCCCTATTCTTCCTGACCGGGAATCAAACCCACAACCCAGGTATGGGCCCTGACCAGAATAGAACCAACAACCTTTGGGTGCACAGGACACTAAACCAACTGAGCCACTCTGGCCGGGCCTTTTAACTATTTTTAATGAAATATTTTCACAAAGAAACCTCCAGGTCTAGATAGTATTATTAGTGAATTCTACCAAACATTTAAGAAGGAAATAAAAACCAACCATAGACAAAATTATCCAAAGAGTAAAAACAGATAGGGGCAGCAAAAAGAGTATCCACATTAAAATAAACATCTACTCATGAAAATATACCATTAAGGGAGTGAAAAAGGAATTCTGTGTCAGAGAAGGCATTTACCAATCAAAATGGATCACAGCCTGAATATATACAGAATTTTTATAAATTGATAAAAAAAAATAAGTACCCAATTGAAAAATGGAAAAAGAGAATTTAAACATGCAATTTAAAAAAAGTATATCCAGCTCTAGCTGGTTGTTCAGTGGTTAGAGCATCGGCCTGGGGACCAAAGGATCATGGGTTCGATTCCTGTTCAAGCGCATGTACCTCAGTTGCAGGCTCAATCCCCAGCCTGGGTCTCTCTCACATTAATGTTTCCCTCCCTCCCTCCCTCCCTCCCTCCTTTCTTTCTTTTTTTCCTCTTTCTTTCTCTTTCTTTCTCTTTCTCTCTCCCTCCCTCTCTCTCTCTCTCTGTCTCTCCCTCCTTCCCTCCCTCCCTCCCTCCCTAAAAAAAAAAAAATCAATGGAACTGAATACAACCAGTGGAACTGAAATTCTCAGCCCTGCTGATGGGAATACAAAACTTTGGAAATTTTTTTGACAGTATCTAGTAAAGTTTAAGACACGCATACCCAATAACCCAGTATTTCCATTCCTACCTATAACTCCAACAGAACTGTGTGCACATGATCACCAAAAAATGCATGCAAGAATGTTCATTACTATGATTATTTGTAATAAAGCCAAACTAGAAACAACCCAAATATCCATCAACAGTAGAATATAAAAGTGAATTGTGATAGATCTATACCATGGAATAGGACACAGAAAAAAGGAACAAAGCACTACTACTACATGCAATAATGTGGATAAGTAACACAAACAAAGATGAGCCAGAGAAGCCAGAGACAAAAAATATACACTTATGATTTCGTTTATTTAAAGTTCAAAAACTGCAAAGCTAATCACTGGTGTTGTAAAAGTCAAGATAGTGGATACCTTTTGGGAAGGGGGCCCAGGGGTACTTCTGGGCTGTTGGTCAAGTTCTATTTCTAGAACTGGATGGTGGTTAAACAAGTATGTTTACTTTGAGGTAATTCTTTCAGCTGTACGCTTATGATTTGCATACTTTTCTATGGTTATACTTCAATTCATAAAAAGTTAATAAAAGAAGAATGAATGTAGAATTTTGTAAATGCATTTTTAGTATCTATGAAAATAATCATTTAAAATTTATCAAAAAATCTATTAATATGGTATATTAGTCTGGGTCCAAACAGAAAATTAAAACCACACAGCAAGTTAAATAGGAGAAATTTAACATATAAGAATTTTTTAACTGTGACAAGAATATCTGTAAGATATAAGAAAGCTCTATATGGTTTTCTAGGGCTGACTAAAGAGAACCCCAGGAAAGAAAAACTTATAAAAGATCGGACCTCATTTGAGAAGGTGTGGTTCAGCCTCCAGATAGGAGAGTTCATTAGTTTAGCTGGTCTGGAGTTGCTAAGCAAACTATAGGAACCCTCTGGGAAGCAGTTGAGGGGAGCATGCTAAATCATATTAATAGACTCCCTAATTCTAAACTATACTTTCATTTTGGAATAAGCCCCACTTGTACTAGTCTCTTGATATATGGTTGTATTCTGTTTATACTGCTGTTGATTTATCACTGTGACTCTTTGTACAAAGAAAAGTATAAAAAATACATTGGCTCTATCATCTATAACTTCCCACCAAGTAAAATGTTCTTGTTTCTAATTATTTTCCCTTGATACTTTTTGAGATTTACAATAATACAATCATTCCAACTGCAAATATTTCCTTTCTTTACCATATCTATACCTTACTTATTTTTACCAGTCATAATCAACTTGTTTTTAAAAAGTCAACCTGCCTGCTGTGCTAAGAATATAACATAGGGCCCTGGCTGGTGTGGCTCAGTTAGTTGAAGTGATGTCCCATACACAGAAGGTCTCGGGTTCAGTTCCTGGTCAGAGCACATACCAGGGCTGCAGGTTCCAACCCCAGTTGGGGCGCATATGGAAGGCAACTCATATCTTTTTCTCTCTCTCTCTCTCTCTCTCTCTCTCTCTCTCTCTCTCTCATCTCCCAGCCTCTATCTCCCCCTCCCTCCCTCAAATCAATAAAACCATATCCTCGGATGATGGTTTTAAAAAGAATATAATAGGTGGAAAGAGAGAAACTAGTTAAAAGGCTTTTGTAATAATGCAGGCAAAGGCACAAAGCGGGGCGCAGAGAAGTGTAGCAGTATAGATAAGAAGTTATTGGATTCAGGATATGTTTCAAAGGTGGTTCAGTAAGATGTCTGAAAAACTGAACATGTGCTATGACAAAAGGAGAAGAATCAAAAATAACTCTAAGGTTTTTTAGCCTAAACAACCCAGAAGGGTAAAGTTGCTGTCAAGTGAAACAGAGTAGGCTGCTGATGGAGCAAGTTTTTGGGGATAGATTAAGAGTTTAGTTTTGGAAATTTTGAGTTTAAGATATCAAAAATATAAGCACATTCATTAAATAAATGCTGAATGAAGAGATTAATTAATCAATCTCTCAAACATGACTGATTCTCCAATATTCCAAAATTTCTATGATTAAGGACACAGAGTTATGCCACAGGACACACTTCACTGCAAAGAAATGATTCTCTGAGACTTGCAGAAAAGATAGAGACTTCACACCAGGTGCCATCTTCCCATGGCAGAAACTGGCCTATATCCTCACTGCCGTGTGCAGGGAGAACCAAAATACAGGCTTTACTAAGGCAAAACCAAAAAGCTCAAATTCCACTCCCCGTATCCTATATAATAAAAGCCTAATATGCAAATTGTCCCCTCGGGCGGTCATTTGACCAGGAGTTTGAATGGGAGTTCAACCTGGAATTCGACCGCTCGCTATGACGAGCACTGACCACCAGGGGGCAGCGCGGAACACGGCAGGCTTCAGCGACGCGGCACTGGCAACAGGTGGCAGTGGAGGTGCTGCCGGCCTGGATGGGCCCCGATGAGAGCGGGACCACAGCGGGATAGTGGAGCGGTTGAGCAGGTGGTGCCAGGTCAAAGCCAGTGCGAGCAGGAGCCCAATTGCCCCACCAATTGGCAGGGGGTGGGACCGCCACTCAGCTCCCAGGCACTGACAGAGCTGGGTTGGGGGGCCTGGCCCTGATCAATCGCCCCGCAGGTGGGATGGTGGAGCAGAGCAGGTGAGGGGGAGGTACCAAGCCAAAGCGGGGTGCGAGGCTGGGGGTGTGAGCTGGGGCTGCAAGGCTGGAGGTGCGAGCTCGGGCCTGATCTCCGCAGGCCACCCCGAGGGACCCCACCTTTGCACGAATTTGTGCACTGTACCTCTAGTATTCCATATTATCTTTGTAAATGAAAAAAAACAAGGAAAGGGCTGGTATCTTGGAATAGCAGGTAACACTAGGCTCACAATAGTTCTAGATAGGTAGGTCAATAGGTAGGTAGATGATAGATAGGTAGGTAATAAATAAATTTGAGAAAAAGGAAAAAATTCCACAGTTCATGGTGCTAGCGATATAGTCTTCTGTGCCCAAGGAAGACCTGACAAGTTTACTTCAAATAGACATCTTGCATAAAAAATTTGAACTCTAAGACTTCAAAATTTCCCATTTTTTTCAGTATGATTTACTTTATTTCATGTTAGTGCATCTCATTTCTGCAAGTAAGGAGGAACAAAATATTGTGTAGATGAGAAAATTAAAGTTTGCAATCACTGTGACATATATAAAAAAATAGCCAAAATTAGAATTGGTATCTCCCACATCCTTTGCCAACTCTCAAATAATTTCTACGTTTGTTTGGTTTTTTTTGAAATGAGGACAAAGATAACAAAAAATTGACTGAGAAATAAAGATATTAGGTTTCTTGGACTGCAGCCTTTCCTCTTAGACGGATATCAGGTCATTCTGCCTTCCTGTTTTTATCCATTGGTGGAAGGGCAGGATGTTGCTGGACCCGATATACAGGTCTCTTCACCCTAATGCAAACCCTGCCTTCTTTAATGGACATGCAGTCATTCCCTGGGAAATTTACTGCAGGATGTGTGAAACAGAGACCATCCCAATGTATCCTCTATGCTCTTTCTCCTACCCCTCCTACCCTCTTCTCCATCCACACTCCCTACTATACAGTGGCCAGCTGGTTTCCCCACACCCTTCCATAAGCACTGGATCCTTTCTAACTTTGGTCAGTCCAAGTTAGAAAGGCAAGGTTTTCAGGGTAATAAAGGAAGATGCTACACAAGTCAGAATTCATTTTTCCTAATACAAATAATTCCCACTGCTATTTTCATACCTTACTGGTCAGGAGTACAAGTAGAAATAGAAGAAAATAATACATGGGTCTCAATTTCATTGATGAGGATATTACACTGTGCAAGTTCTTAGAAGTTAAAGGGAAGAGTTATCAGCAGCAGGTCAGTAAATATTATTATTTACAATAGTAATGATGACATCATATAGCATGTGAATGATGTTCAAGCTCAGTACAAACTAAGCAGTAGGTATAGATTTTCTCCCTTCTAAATCATATAGGTTAACCCAAGAGCTTGTGTTAGATCTGAGAGGAATGGAAGAGAGTTGTTTCTGTTGTGTAGCTTCTCACAGTTCCCATTTGAGGTCAACAGATCCTTCACTATGGATCAAAATATTTCTAATATTGTAAAGCTTTCATACTAAATTATATACTCAGTAACAAAGAAAATCATAAAATTTAGCACATTATCAAAATCCCAATGACTTTTTTTTTTCAGAAATAGAAAAACCTGTCTTAAAATTCATATGGAATTTCAAGGGACCCCAAATAGCCAAAACAAACTAAAAAAAAAAAAAAATGAACAAAGCTGAGGACTTATACTTCCTGATTTCAAAATTTACTACAAAGCTACGATAGTCAAAACAGTATGCATTGGCATAAAGACAGACTTATAGGAAGAAGCCAGAAATGAATCCTCACATGGATACTCAAAAGATTTTTGACAACAGTGCTAACACCATCCAATAGGGAAAGGACAGTCTTTTCAACATATGGTGCTGAAGAAAATGGATTATCTACATACAAAATCATGAAGTTAGAAACTAACACCATATACAAAAATTAATTCAAAATGGGCAAAGACCTAAATTTAAGAGCTAAAATTATAAAACTCTTCGAAGAAACCATAAGCCAAAAAAAGCTTCAACACATTGGACTTGGCAATGATTTCTTGGATATGACACCAAGAGCACAGACAACAACAACAAAATAGATAAACTGGACTTCAATCATATGCCCCATAAGGCATTAATTAATACATAGAGAGAACTGTTAAAACACAACAATAACAAAAAAACCAAACAGCCTGATTCAAAAATGGGCAAAGAACTTGAATAAACAGTTCTCCAAAGCACATATACAAATGGCCAATAAGCGCAAGTAAAAATGTTCAACATCACTAATCATTAGGAAAATGTAAATGAAAATTATAATGACATACTACCTCACACCCACAGCATTAGGATGGCTACTATAAAACACACACACACCAACCAAAAAAAAAACAGGAAATACTTACCTGGCAGAGGAAATAACACAATAAAAAAAATAAATAAATAACAAGTGATGGCAAAGCTATGGAAAAATTGGGACTTTTGTGTATGGTTGATTGGAATGTAAAATGGTATAGCCACTGTGAAAACAGTATAGTGGTTCCTCAAAAAAATAAAAATAAAAATAGAATTACCATATGATGTAGCAATTTTATTTTGTGGTATATACTCTAAAGAATTGAAATCAGGGTCTCAAAGAGATATTTGTACATCCATGTTCATAGCAGCATTATTGACAATTGCTAAAATGTGGAAGCAACTCAAGTGTTCATAGATGGTTGAATGCATATGCAAAATGTGGTATATACATACAATGGGATATTATTTAGCTTTAAAAAGAAAGGTAATTCTGAAATATGTTATAACATGGATGAACCTTGAGGATATTATGCTAATGTAATAAGCCAATCACAAAAATAAAACAAATACTGTATAATTCTACTTCCATGAGATATGTAGAGTAGTCAAAATCGTAGTTAAAAAAAAGTAGTGTGGTGGTTCCATGGGCTGAAGAAAAGGGGGGAAGAGGAGCTACTGTTTAATGGGTATAGAGATTCAGTTTTACAAGATGAAAAGAGTTATGAGATGGATTACAGTGATGGTTGCACAGCACTACTAGTATGTATGTATTTAATACCACTGAACTATACACTTAAAAATGGTTAAGATGGGGGAGTGCCCTTCTAGTTACTAGAGGGGATTCTGCTCAATTCATGAAATAAAGCCAATTAGGTCTTCAAATTTTTAAAATATTTTTATTATTGATTTCAGAGAGGGAGGGAGAGGGAGAGAGATAGAAACATCAATGACCAGAGAGAATCATTGATCGGCTGCCTCCTGCACCACGCACAATGGGGATCAAGCTCGCAACCTGGACATGTGCCAGACCGGGAATTGAACCATGACCTCCTGGTTCAAAGGTCAACGTTCAACCACTGAGCCACACAAGTGGGCCAAATTTTTTTTTAAATGGTCAAGATGGGAAATTTTATGTGTATTTTACCACAAATATTAGAGAAAAAATTAAGCAGATGTAATATTGATTTTTTTAAAAATCAATACTTTAATACTCACAATATTTATCCCAGTTACTGACAATTATCATTAAGACTTGACCACTCTTCTGTAACTGTATATAAAAGAATTTCATAGAGCTTACCCTGGCTTCCCACTTGTCTATAACTCATAAAAATCTACAGAATGCTTTAACAGAAAATGCTTTCTTTTTGTTACATCTGACATCAGTATTATTATTTCTTTGTTTTTATCAGCTGAAGATAATAATAAGCACAATGCTTCTATATCCTCTAGCATATATTTTACATATGGGCAATAAAATGTACTACAAAACATTTTCCATTTTAAGTTTATTTGGCAGAAAATCTCCCACAGCGTTTAACTTATTATTTGCTACACTCTTCCTAAAAGCAAGAGGCAGCCCATTTTCTCCAGATGACTCATTAACTAAAGGCACAGTAGAATGAAGTGTTCTAACTTGAAATACCAACAGCTAAATATAACCTCTTCTACAATATTAGAAAATTCAGTGCCTCTCTTAGTCTATAAGAACAATCTTAAAGGGTCACCTTAACAAAACATATTTAGCACATTCAGTGATCAGCAACAAAAAAAAAACAACCTGGAACAATGTAAAGTGTTTTTTTAAAGCATTCAGCAAAAATGAGGTAAACTTAGTAAATCACATAAAAGTAGTTTTTTCTCATTCTCTAGGTAAAACACTAATCTCTTTCATATATGCATTTTAATACCGTAGGATACAAATACTGGTCACAAATATTAAAATTTATCTATAGGTCCTTTGTGTAAAATGAAAAGTTGTTCTCACCCATTAAACAAATGAGAATCAAGTCACGGTTGTTTCACTTGAGATTATTCTTATGAGGAAAAACAGTGAAACACATAGTAAATTTTATAAAAATATTAAACCAAACTATCTTTTTCTGGATATTTATTTTGCATATAAATAAAGTAAAAACATCTAAAATTACTAGTTAATCAACAGTACTAATAGTTCTGCAGATGAGCAAGAAGAAAAGCTAGCACAAGACCATCACAGGCACAGTAAGTCAAAGTAAAACAAGGAAGAAGTATAAAAATGCAGTTTGACGAACTGAAGATAACTCTCTGAGACAGACAAAGGAAAGAACTGAAGAAAGAAAACCTGACAGCTTTTGAGTCTTCTGATTTAGTATTCCCTAAGGCCCAACTGTACCCATACTTGTATGTGTGTACTAGTACAGTTTAGTGACTTGAGTTACTAAATTCCTTTTTTAGTCTGAGCAGTGATATTTAGGTTTCCTGTCACATGTAACCAAGAATCCTGAGTGTAAAAATATTTTAAGAAAGTGTATACTACCAATTGTGCAACTATCTACAGAAATGCATCAATTTTCAGGTGTACTATGACATAATATATTCTACTTCTCTCCTTTTTCCACAAAGGAAAATATTCTTTCCTTTATTTTCAGCAGAGAGGAGGCTTTTTAAAGTCATCAAAATATGATTCACTATAGGAGACCACTTCAGAGCCAACTTTTTTGAAAGGTACCAATTTAAGTAAACTGATAGCAACTTTCCTGAAGTACTCATCTCTTTTAAAAAAAAATGTAGTACCTTTTTAAAAATATTTTTAATTTCAGAGAGAGGAAGGGAGAAGGAGATAGAGATAGAAACATCAATGATGAGAGAGAGAATCATCCATTGGCTGCCTCTTACACACCCCTTACTGGAAATCGAGCCTGCAACCTGGGCATGTGCCACTGAGCCACACCGGCCAGGCTGCAGGGCCATTTTTAACAGAAAAATTAGTTGGAAGTGAATAAGCAATGATAACAGGGGTATTCTATGCATGATAGAATTACTGGATGATCTTTGTATTTTTTCATTTTATTTTAATGTATTGTCTCATCAATCAATAAGAATAATGCTACTTTTTAAATAAGTGTACATTTTAAGTAATTTCAACCATCATGGTTCAAAAGACATGTTTACTTAGGCTTAATCTTCATATACTTTTCAGAGGTGCAATGTTTATTTAGTTCAATTCAACAAATATCTGCAATATGTAAAGCAAGAATCATAAGAAAAATGATACGCAGTTTATGGAAGCATCCATAAGAAAGACTTCAGTGAATGTATGTTTGTTTACATAGGGGCGCGCGCGCGTGTGCGTGCGTGTGTGTGTGTGTGTGTGTGTGGTGTTTGAATTGCAATAAATTGGCTTAATCCAGGCTTTATGCTACAACATTATTATGGTTCAATTCAACAATCAAGTGTGTGTTGCTTCACTCTGATATTTTCATTTCCAACCTACTGACAATTTCCAAAGCATCCACCCTCCCCTAATCAGTTGCAATACAGGCTTATAAAACATAACTTATTTTTCATATAAATAACCTATTCAATAATTTAAGGCAAAATAACTTCCATGGATTTAAAAAAAGAAATGTTACCCATTTTAGATCCTATTTACTACTATATTAATACAGGGTATCCCCAAAAAATGTATACCCACTTTGAATGATTATAAAATATAAAATCAGTGCTTATTAACACACAGTTCATTTTTAAAAATTAAAAGAACCTACAGAAATGAATAATTTTTTTTGTCGATGCCGGTTTTCAAACTGATGACTGTTTTGGTGCAGCACTGCAGATAAAGTGAAGCAATAGAATCACAAACTTCAAGAATAATTTCGTTCAGTATTTTTGGACCCTCAATTCACCCACTGTTGCCGGTTTTGTACCATAAACTTTATCTTTTATGTATCTCCATACATAAAAGTTGGTCAAGAGAAAGTCTAGTGGCACTTTAGGATAAATTTTCTTTGTTCAAAGCTTAGTCTGGCTTCACCCATTATTTCAAATCTGTTAAACCTGAAAAGGAGTGAAAATTAAGTGAGTTATCAGCTGTTAAAGTGTGCATACATTTTTAGGGGAACCTCTAGTTATCAAGGTTTCACTACAAAGGCATGTAAAGATACCTTTACTTACCTCTAGTACAGCTCAACTTCACTATACTATTTTAATAGTTTATAAATTTAGGCAAAATTTTAAAAAATGCAACTTTCAGGTGAATAAATCTATAGTAAAGTTTTAAAAGTTCACTTCTATATATCATGGTCACTTTTTTTTTTTAAGCCACAATACAGATTTACAGAATCTCTAGTAAAAGTTTGTTTTCAGTGCTGGAAAATATGAAAACTGGAAGTTCAGAAGCTGTTTAAACTAAAAGGTTCACCTAGATGGGTAAGTTCTAGAACTTCTACTGTACCTCCTCTCAGGACCCAGAATGTAAGTGGGCCCTTGGCCATTCAATTAAGGCCTGATAAATGAAAGTCTCAATGCCAACAGTTGGTCAAGATGTTTAAACAACACATTTCGATAAAAATCTAGGAGACAATTTAAGAAGTAGCTTATGTAGATTTATTCAGAGCCTATTAAGGCCTTAAGGATGTCCTACATTATGTACTATATCATTATTAAAATATTTTATCTCAGATTGATACATCACTCTTTCCAGCTGAGTAACCTGAAAAATCATTTCTCTCATTCACTTTTTACACCACTAAGTCTAGTTGATTCCACATCCCAATAGCCTTGAGTTCCACCTCTTTCCCCTTCAATTTCATTGCCACATTTCAGGGCCTCATTTCTTACTTGGGCTAACAGGTCATTTGCAAAATGGCTCTATTCCATCATCTACACCATCTAATCAATTAGCTCTCCTACTTAAAATCATTTCCATCACCTACTAAAAAAAAATCTAAACTTCTTAACAGGATATACATATATGTAATACAACCTGGTTTAATGCCTTTATATCTACTAAAATAACTCTCAATGCCCCAACTCACACACTATGCACTTCAGTAACATTTTGGTGTTCTTATAAAATTATTTCTCACATCTCTGCACATCTTTTGCAAAGTCTGTCCACAAGTATAACCATGCTGCAAACAAGCTTCTTACATGTGTATCACTTTCTTTGTTTAACTAACTTCATAGTTTGTCTTTAAATATTGGGTTTAAGGCATCATCTTCTGTGAAGCCTATCTTAACTGTCAATCTTTTAATCTCAAACTAAAATATCTCTCATCTAAGCTCTCAGAGGTGCCTTTTCAAGTATTTTTCATAACACATCACATTAAATTACTAGCTGTGTGACTACTCAGAATTCTCTGGGACTCACTTTACTCATCTGTACAGGGACTAACAGTATCCAGACTGAAGAACTACTATAAAGAAAATTACAGGAAGTACTTAGCACTTAATAAAAGTTCCAGTAAGTGGTAGATGTACTGTGTCATTAATATTTTTCTCAAAGGCAAATACCTTAGCACTCATCTTCCTTACTCCATGGCAACAAATAAGTGACTATACATCTGTCAAGTGAATGAATGCACACTTCAGAAAGATGACTCCTATAGCACTATAGAGGATGGAACTGAGGAATTCCTGCAATAGGCCCTTTAGGACTTTAGAAAGAAGGAAAAGAATCATTTGGGGTGTTTTCAAAACCAAATACATGCTACACACAGACCCTGAAGATTTGGCACATCGATTGAGAAATACTACTGAAGGGAACTGCTCTTAAATAAAGGGGGGATGGTTAGATGAGATCCAATCCCTCTAGTGTGGTTGGGATAGAAAAAGGTGGAGCGAACCACTGGAGAAATGGAGCCAGATTAAGAAAGGGCTGTAGTACTTAATGCAAAAGATGATGATTCAGGCAACAAACATGAAAGCAAACAGGGATGAGATTGGAGAGCCATTTCAAATGGTAATAAGAGCTGGAGAAGGTTTATGAAGGTTTAAGGAGCAGGATCAAAGATGGCTGAAAATGTCTAGTATGACAAAGTTAACTGTGATAAAAAGTCATGAAGCAAGGCACACAATTAAACTGACCCAGATTTAGAAAATTGGCAGGGTCAAAAAGAAGAGAGAATTGAAGGTAATGGTAAAATGTAGTTGAAATAACTGACCATGCCACTCAGGCCGGATAAAGAGAGTACTGAAAATAGGACGATGGGAAGGAGCTAAACAGGAAGCTGATACAGACTTTTTCTTTAAAGTAGTTCTGGGCAGGAACTAGGTTCAGAATATGAGAAGAGGGTTGCTCAAGTGGAATGGAGAAAAAGGTAGTTAAATAGAGGAGTTTAAGGAAGTGTGAAAACTGGTGCTGGAAATGTCTTCTGCATGAGAACTAAGAAGATAGAAAATAGAATATTTGTAAAACAGGTACCAAAGTTTTCAAAGAATGTGAAGAGGTTTAAAAGGGTGACATTCCAAAAGCTTCCCAACAACCTTTCCTTCAGCATGATCTAGTATTCACCTTATGGAGTAAGGTAATTCAAGCTTGTTTTTGCTTCCTCTAATTTACTGTCTTCCAGAACAAGACTTACCTAGCTATTATCTGGTATTTTGTTTCAATAGATAATCCTCATATATAATGGCTGGAAGAGTACATTCTACACCAGGTGACTTTCATATATTGTAAAACAAAAATAACAGCAAAATAACCTGATTTTACACTAAACAATGTAAATTTTATATAATCATATACTAGAAGATACCAATGAGCAATTATTCATTCTTCAGGTTCTAGTAAGAGAGTGACAAAGTAAAACAAGAAAAAAGCTTATGTATATATTTGACACAACTGTGAACACTTCTGTAAAAATACATGTTTTCTGGGAAACTTTAGCTGTTCTTATAACCACATTGTGTCAATGATTGTTCTTATTACTATATAAAGCTTTAAAAATAACAAAACAGTTTCTTATTAAGGTGATTAAATCCAACAAAGGAATAAAAATAAATCTTACAACCTTTAAAAGCTTAAGGGAATTATTACAGTTGATGGCTATTCATAATATTTTAGTACATTTTAAATGATCCAACTACAGTGTCTTTTCATAAGTACATTGGTATCACCATGCAATTTTAATCCATATGCTTAAACCTCTTTCACAGTTTACAGAACAAAGCAGTTTTGATTCACAAACAATGCCCTGCAGTCAAATACGCTCATGAGGTATTAATTTACAACTTCATCTGTGATCAGTTAAACTGCATGTGAAATCTTAAACATCCTTAAAAAGCTCACCACAAATAGTTCAGTAAGAGATTTTTTGGTTAACATTACTTTAACAAAAAACATGTAAGATTAAATTCTATTGTAAAATAAAACCAAATGCCCTTTGCTTTTAAGGATAAACCACTAACAAAACAACCTTTTAAACTGTCACCTTTGCATCGAAAATATTAATTAAAAATGTAACACCATATCAAAAACATATGCTTTAAAAGCTTTGGCAAGACAAGCCACAGATTTTTTAAAAAATCTATTTCATGAAGAAAATGTACAGATTTCAAGAAATAAGCTGTTTCTTTAATCAGTCCTAGGAGCCAGATTTATTAAAATGTCAGTTCAACCTGAATCATACCAAAACAAAAAATTGAAATGACCAGTTTATCTAAACAACTAAAATGTCAGATCCACACAAGTCATGGTCAAAGACAACAAGAATAAAAAAAAAAAATGATATAAATTTCCAATTCAGCTGATTTTAGTGAAAAACAAGAATCACTTCTCAAAAACCTGCAGTTTTGATCTTTAATATTTATGAAATTTGAGCCTTGGGATGTTTATTTACTTAGGATTTTTTTTTTAACTAGCTGCAAGTAATGGTTAAGTTGATTGGTTTTCTATGACAAAGGAGTTATTATGTCATGTCACAAAACATTCAGAGCTACAGCAGCTTGAGGATTAGCTAATTTATGACTCAACATCACCAGGGGCCTGACTTCTTTCCAGGTTTTCCCTGTGCCATCCTTATTGTGATGACTTTTGTTCCTTAACAGTTTAAAATACCTGCAATAAAGTTTCACTTTATCTAATGTCCAAAGATTAGAAGACAGATTGCCAAACTTCTCAGTGTTATTGAACACATATTACTAAATCAATCACTGGCAAAGGGAATTAA
Source organism: Myotis brandtii (assembly GCF_000412655.1). Classification (NCBI taxonomy): domain Eukaryota; kingdom Metazoa; phylum Chordata; class Mammalia; order Chiroptera; family Vespertilionidae; genus Myotis; species Myotis brandtii. The sequence continues at coordinate 4,017,548 of NW_005357076.1, forward strand.
ATATCCATGATTGGCTTAGATTCAGCCTATGAAGGTGCAGAAGAATCCAGCTTCTCATAAAGCACATGGGTGATTAAAAAAATAAAGTATAAAATTAGCATAACCAATGGACACAAGACACTGGGGCGGTGGGGGCTTGCCCAGGGTGCGAATGATTTGGGGGTTCGGGGTTGGGGGGGGGGGGTTCAATTGGGGAAAAAGGAGACATATGTAAAACTTTAGACAATAAAAAAATAATAAAATTAAAAAAATAAAGTATAAAATCAACTGTATCAAAAGTGAAGCATCAAATCAACACAATTTTCATGCACTGCATACAAAAATACACAAGTCATAAATTTCTTTACATGCTTCAAATGAACATTATATGTACCAATGTGGCAAACTCTTTTTTTTTAAATATATTTTATTGATTTTTTACAGAGAGGAAGGGAGAAGGATAGAGCGTTAGAAACATCGATCAGCTGCCTCCTGCACACTCCCTACTGGGGATGTGCCCGCAACCAAGGTACATGCCCTTAACCAGAATCAAACCTGGGACCTTTCAGTCTGCAGGCCGTTGCTCTATCTATCCACTGAGCCAAACCAGTTAGGCAGCAAACTCTTCTTGTAACCCTTAATATCTCAATTCTGATCAACTGAATATCTCACTAGAAAATATAATTATAGAATGCAATAACTTACCATCTAAATAAAGATACACAAATAATATAAAAGCAAGAATTCAAACTATGTCTCAGACTTTCAGTAAAACCCAAAGGATTGAATACATGCATGAACTTCTGATTCCTCCTGTACCCCACTAAAACTACTATCAAAGACAAAAATGACAGGAAAAAAAAAAAAACACCAAAAAAACAAGAGTGACAGAAATTTGGATACTGGAAAACAGAGTGAGGAGTAATGATTAACTCAACAGACTCAAGAAAGTTAAATCCTAAACAGCAGTGGAGAAAGGTAGAAGAAAGTTGGGAAGCAACTAATTATATTCCCAAAGACACCATACTGATTGGTATTAGGAATCTCTAGGACTGAGAGTAAAAGTAGGGCATAAAAGTTTATTTAAGCAGCAGTTAGAAATGGGGAACATCTATAATACTGTCTACAATAAAAATATGTATATTTTTTAAAAAGAAGCAGCTAGACTTCCAGATCCTGCCCTGTAGTCTGCACATTCTCATCCAGGCAGAAGACCAAAGGTCCATTTTCTAGAGAAAATAAAAAGAGGGTTGCAAAAATATTTTGAAAACATAAAGATTAACTGAAAGTTGACACATTAAACTTTGAGACCTCCAATATTCTTCTCCTTCTTGGCTCCAAAATCCAGAAAGCTGGAAAAGAAACCTAACTATATAATTGATCTAGTCTAAGAAACAACGTAATGATATCAACATGGAATACTGCTACAAAAAGCCCAGTAAGATCATTTAATAGTGACACAAACAGCTGACAACTCCTACCCAGGCAATTCTTGTTTTTCAATTTCCCATTCTCAAAATTAAGTAGAGGCAAATACTGCCAGACATTTAAAGAAAATCTCTACTATGAAAGAAACCAAAAAACCCCAAAATTTAAAATGACAACTTGGAGGAAAGTAACACACGCATCAGGAAAACAGCTTGAGAAAAAAAATACCTTATTATTTTTATCCTTAGAAACATGAGAGAAGATACTATGTCCATGAAACAAGAAAGAATGCTACTAAAAAGAGTATCAATAAAAAAAGAACCCTTTAAAATTACAAATATGACAGTAGAAATAAAATTTTTTCAAGAGTATAAAAGTAGAAGAGAAAAAAAATCTTAGATGGACCAATCTAAGATGTCCAATATCTAAATAATTGGAGTTCCCCACAAAAAAAGAGAGAAAAGAAAATAAGAAAAAATCAAATACATGATTTAAGAGAAGTTCTCAGAACTGAAGGACATGATCCATATCAAAAGAATTCCCCACGAATGGGTACAGCAAAATGGATCAGAATAGACTCATGCAAAAACATTACCAGGATGAAGAGACTAAAAGTTTTTGTAGAAAAAAACAAATGTTTAAAACAAAAGATCAAGAATCAAAATGGCACCAGATTTCACCATAGCAACATTGAAAGCTAGAAGACAATGGAACATTGCCTTGAAAATACAAAGGCAATTTTGACAAAAAACAAAAAATGAAACACACTACTGAGACTTAGAATAGCTCTGCACCCAAAATGTCTGCTTAAAGTAGGCTGGTTTTACGATAGCCAGTACCCCGAAAGGAATAAGATCACTCAAATCTGAGCAACTCTAAATATTTCAATTCTATACAGAGAAAAAGGAAAATGAAGGCATGGTTTAATTCAAAATGCTCCCAACTCTCAGTTTGAAACTTGTGACTATAACTTCTAATGTTCATGAAATACTTTCTTCCTCCTATTGGAAACCATGCAAAAATTAAGGGAAATGAAAATAGCATTTAACTTTCAGTAAAATTCGAAGACAAATATACTCAGCAGACATTGCAAATTAATAAGGAAAAGATGTAGTAATCAACGATGGTATGGAACAACTATAAATGTAGATTGTAAGCTCTGTCAAGAGTAGTTGCCATGCAGTAGGAAGAGCAAGTAAAAAATTTGGCAAGAGGACACAGTGGTGGAAATTCATTAAAAAGAACCTATAAAAATGTATTTTTGAAGGTGAGAGGAATAAATGAATAACCAGTTATAAAAAAAATACTGTGGGATCTACATCCCATACTGTGTATGAGGATAAATTATAAATGGATCAAATGTTTAAGAGTAAAAAGCTGAATTTTAAAGTCTTTAAAGAAATAATTCTATTATATAACAATAAAAAAAGAAATTACAAAAAAAATCAAAATTATACTCTTGTAAAAATGTTTACAACTCATATATCAAAGGGCATATGTTCCTAATGTACAAAACGCTCCCCCAAAATCACTAAAAACATCATTCTGCCCAGAAAAAGAAGTATGATACAGAAGACTAAGATACGAACAGACATTTCATAGAAAGAGAAAAGGCAATTTTTTTTTGTTTTCTTTTTTCAAATGATTTGTACTGTTTTAAAAAAGCAAATGTTTTGGGGGTTTTTCTTAATATTTTTTATTTATTTCAGAGAGGAAGGGAGAGAGAGAGAGAGAAACATCAATGATGAGAGAGAATCATTGATCGGGCTGCTTCCTGCATGCCCTACACTGGGGATCAAGCCCACAACCCAGGCATGTGCCCTGACAGGGAATGGAGCCATGACCTCCTTGTTCATAGGTCGATGCTCAACAACTGAGCAATGCTGGCCGGGCAAGCAAATGTTTTTAAGAGAACCTCAACTTCACTTATTAAAAAAACAATATATATACAAATTAGAGGTAGGCCGAAACATTATTATTTAGTGACCATACTGGCAACACACACACAAGTTTAACAACTCTGTTGATGAGGCTGTAGGTAAAAGACACTTTTTTTTTTAAGCAAGAAAGGAGAACAAAAGAAAAAAGTAGAACAAATTATTTAAATCACAATTATTCTAAAAGAAAGATTTTAAGATTAGATTAAAAATCCCACTAATGGTTATTATAAAAGATATATCAAAAGCATAAATACATCTAATGTTCTAAAGTGAAAGGAGGAAAAGGGTATACTGGTCAAATGTTAATGAAAAGAAAGAAGTTTAACTGTAATTATTATCAGATAAACTTTAAAATAAGATATCAAATAAGCCCTAGTTGGTTTGGCTCAGTGGATAAAGCGTTGGCCTATAAGACTGAAGGGACCCAGGTTCAATTCCAGTCAAGGGCACATGCCTGGGTTGCTGGCTCAATCCCTAGTGGGGGAAGTCGATCAATGATTCTCTCTCATTGATGTTTCTATCTCTCTCCCCCTCTCCCTTCCTCTCTGAACTCAATAAAAATCTATTTTAAAATAAAAAGATATTAAATAAGATAGAAAAGGTCACTATATAAGGATATGTCAGTATACATAGTAATTTAAAAAATATATGCACCTAATAAAATCTCAAAAATATTAAGCAAAAATAAATAAATCTGAAAGAGCAACTGACAAATCTAGCATCACAACTAGCATACAAGTAAAGAAAAAGTATACTCAAGAAGTAATTAACAAGCCAAATCTCGTGTGAATCATATTGTTGTAATGTACCCCGCAAATCACACAAGGACGCCTCAAGAAGTCGAATGAAGGAGTCACATTTATTTCGAAGCCGGAACTACGAGGGGGCAATTCGCTCTCCAAATCTCGTGATACTTAAATAGCCCCAACACCAGATATATATAGGCAAAAATCACAAAGGTATTAATTACATTTCAGGGTTTGGAATGAGGAACCTGGTTTGCCAAAAAGCAATTTGTTACTGAAGCTAGATTGAGCCGATTAGTTATCTATTATAGTTTTGGGTCTTGGGACCACTGAGTTGACAGAAACACATTATCTGGAGCCCTCGGGTCTTGGGACCACTGAGTCAACGGAAACACATTATCTGGAGCCACTGAGGCAATTTAGAGTAATTGTGCAGTCCTGGCCTCCAGGTACAGAGGAATGTGTTTTCTAAAACCAGTATGACCACAACCAATGGGGTATTCAAATTACAATCAATAGGATATTCAATCGAATGGGATGATTTATATAATTCAGAAAATCAAAATAACTTTTCTATTATTTTAGCAAGAAAATAATGACAGAAGCCAAGTCAGCAGGGTTAAAATATTAGACAGCAATTCCCACCAAGCATGATTGCCACCATGCTTCATTATGACATATGGAAAATATGGACTTCTTCATCCAACAATTAGAGAATGTATATTCTTATTAAGTACATATAAAATGTTACAAAAATAGCTATATACTGGTACATAATTTCAAATTTTTCTAAGTGCAGATATTGCCTGGAACTTGTTCTCTAGCTACATTGTACAATTACATTTACAAAATAAACATAACTCTTTAAAACCCCGTATTTCAAATTTTAAAACAATTTCCAAATAATTAATGGGTCAAAAAGAAATCCATAGTAAAATTTTAAATACTTAGAAATGAATGATAATTAAAACACTATCTCTCAAACTCTTGATGGTAGAACACAAAAGGTGTTTTGAGAAAAATGTATAGTCTTTAATTGCAAATATTAGAAAAGAAAAAAAAAAGCTATAAATGAGTGAGCTAAGTGTTCATATTAAGATATCAGAAAAGGAACAATAGAGAAACCCAAAGAAGTAAAAGGAAGGAAATAAGAGCAAAACTATAAAATAGAAAGCAAAGGTACAACAGAGATCTGTTTAAAACACACTCATGTAACCAAAAGCAAGCAAACAGGGAACACAGCCCTACAACTCCAACTGAATTCAGCCAACAACTTGAATGAGAGTAGGAGCATTCATCCTTAGGACACGCTCCGCCCCCCCACCCCCTGCCCCCGCAGGAATGCAATCCTACCAATGTTTTGATTTTAGTTTCATGAATCCTGAAGCGGAGAACCAGCTGAGTGAGACACACTGTACCAACTTCTGACCTGCAGAACTATGAGATAATAAATTGTTGTTTTAAGCTGCCAAATTTGTTCAGCAGCAACAGAAAACTAATATGATACACCCTCCTTGCTTGACAGATAAATGCTGTTCCTGAGTCTTTACTATTCCACAGTCCTATTAGCCACTTTGCTACCATAGAGTCCAGTTTTATAAAAGCATCTTCAACCATCAGCCCCTATCTACAGTAAGCAGTCACTATTGAGACTCCTCTATGATGCTGGTGCTCCCTATCGCATTTCCTCATCGCATTATTGATAAACAGTGTCTTATACAGTAGATCCATTCTAACATGCTCACCTCTCTCAGCCTTTGATCCCTTGCTCCACTATCTGCCATACAGGTCTTATCATCTCTACTCATTTAATATGAGCCATCACTTTTTGGAAGTTTCCAAGCAAGAGCTATTGCAGCAGCAAAGTAGTACCAGCTCCAGGGGCCTTTGTCACGGCGTTAACTGCTGTGTCACTGGAGAGAGAATGCTTCCAAATCAATAGAGCTTTGACTTGAATGTTGATCAAAATCATTGAAATCACTGTCACTGAAACAGTTTGGGCACAAGATGCTTATTAGAGATCAGCCTCTATGGAAGAAAGGGGGGAAAGCAGGATTGCAAAGCAGGAAGGCAAATTCTGATACAGGCCTCACAAAGCCTCAGGCAAGCTGGAAGGGATCGCTGGAGGTACACTACTTGTCTGAGTCTGTCTCAGGTATGAACAAAATGGCTGGGCCATTATACCTCCAGCTTGATCAACTGCAAGATGAGAGCTGCCCTGGGAAGGTTGGGACCTTAGGGAAGGAGACTCTACGCAGCAGAGGCCAACCTTGAAGGTGCTGAAAGCTGAAAGCTTCCTGATGACCTTCCTCCCCACAGCTGGGCTGTAATTCTTCCTTGAAGGAGGATCTGGGCTGCATAACTTCATAATTACCACACTTTCACTTACAGGCCTGTTTCATCCATTCTAAAATCCTCTCCTCTCTTGTACTATCTACTTCTTCTAATTATACCACTGTGCTTGCTTAAGGCAAAAGCCCAATAATTTGTAGCAGAGAGGATCTACACTATGAAGACCTCACAAGAGGTATACTCCAGACTGTGGGCAGACTAAAGTTGGACATGGGTGGAAGAAGTCCCACTCAGAGCAACAGGAAGCCCTACTGATCTCAGTTTATTTGTAAACTGCTGGCTAAAGCTGTATAAAATAAGTAATTACATAGGAATAATTAACAAAATGATCTAACTGCAAATCTCTGTAAGTAGTAGACTTTTCTACCAAAGTCAATTGGAATTAAACACAACAAGGAGCAGTAAAATATCACTCTTTGAGGGCTATAACATTAAGCATTTATAATACTATCTTTTTAATTATAATCAGGATTATAAAATGCAGCATATTTTTTGTGTTTTCATCATACACTATCCTATCTAATAATAGACAAACATGGTAATTGACCATACCTTCGCTACACCTCCCATTGGCTAATCAGCGAGATATGAAATTAACCGCCAACAAAGAAGGCGGTTAATTTGCATACGTAGGCACGAAGCGGCGGAGGGAAGACTGAAGGCAGCTCCGGCCGGAGCAAAGGCCAGGGCCCGGGTGCCGGAGGAAAACCGGTGCCGGCAGCCAGGGGAAGGGAAGGCTTATTGCACGAATCTTTTTGTGCAACAAGCCTCTAGTTTAAATATAACCTTCCTTCATACAACAATATTTAAAGTCCTACTGTGTGCCAACCACTTCCTAGGAGCTGGATACAGAAGTCAAAGGAAAAAGCTCCGGCCTTCAAGGAGCTATCAGTCCAGTTAGAGTAGGCAGATAATAAACAAGGACACCGAGTCACTGCAGATATGGATCAGTAAGTGCTCTGAGAAGTGTCATTTGAACTGAGAATGGAAAGAAGTCCAAAAGAACTATAAGAAAGAACATTCCAGAAAGAGGAAACAACATATGCAAAGGTCCCAAGGTAGGAATGAGCAGAACAGTGTCATGGAAGCATTGCGCGCAAGAAGGCTCTTACATGAGGTAAGAATTAAAGTGTCAATGTCAGAATCAATCATCTTTCCTCCTATTTAATCTGTTCTTTACTGTTGGAAAATTATGTAAATGCTGATAAGCAAACACTTTGCCAGTAACTAATGCTGCTTCCTAACATTTGTTCAACTCCCCTTATGTCATAAAAAGATTATATCTGCATTTTTCATAGAAACTGAAGAAATAGAAAAGAAAAATGGAAAACTTTTTCACATCCAAGGAAAATTATTTTATATGTAACATCCAGAAATGCAAAAGATATTAGCAATACTTTCCAGTTAAACAAATATCTATACATATTTTGACTGAGTCACATTAAAGACAGTAAACAAATCATCTACACATCATAGCATAAGTATATTCTGAATAATTAAGCTTCCCTGTATGTTAAATTTCAGCAAATAATTTAACATCAATGGATTTGCAGTGTAGTTGGTTTCTACTAAAAGAAAAAGACAAAAAAAAACAAGTATTTTTTTTTGCTGGACTTATAAAGAGACCTTTAAACTAATATGACAATACCAACTGTCTTAGTCATACCAAATAATTATAATTCTGATAAACACTATTAGAAAGAAAAACAAATGATATATTTAAAACAAAATTGCCTTAGGGAAACAAATAAAAAATGAATACATGAGACTACATCAAACTAAAATATTTTTGCGCATTAACAAAATGAAAAGACAGCTCACTGAATGGGAGAAGATATTCGCCAATGATACATCCAATGAGGGGTTAATATCCTTAATTTTTAAAGAACTCATATAACTCAACATCCAAAAAACTCACAATCCAATTAAAAAATGGGCAAGGACATCAATTGACACTTCTCCAAACAGGACATACAGATGGCCAAGAGACATAAAAAGATGCTCAACATCACTAGTCATCAGAGAAATGCAAATTAAAACCACAATGGGATATCACCTCAGACCTGTCAGATTTGCTTCCATCAATAAATCAACAAACAGGTATTGGCAAGGATGTGGAAAAAAGGGAACCCTCATGCACTGTTGGTGGGAATGTAAATAGATTGGTGCAGCCACTATGGAACTGCTTTATGACCCAGAATTCTACTTCTGAGAATTTATCTGAAGAAACCCAAAACACTAATTCAAGAGGATATATGGACCCCTATGTTTATTGCAGCATAATTTATAATAGCCAAGATATGGAAACAACCCAGGTGCCCATCAATAGACAAGTGAATATAAAAGCTGTGGTACATATATACAATGAAATATTGCTTAGCCCTAAAAAAAAAAAAAAGAATGAAGCCGTACCATTCGCAACAGCATGGATGGACCTAGAGGGTATTGTGCTAAGTAAAATAAGTCAGTCAGAGAAAGACGAATATCATATGATTTCACATATATGTTAATCTAAAAAAAAAAATTAACAAAACAGAGACAGACTTAGATACAGAGAACAGACTAATGGTTGCCAGAGGGGAAGGGGGTTGGGGGACTAGGTAAGAAAGGTAAAGGGATTGAGAAGTACAGATTGGTAGTTACAGAATAGTCATGGGGATATAAAGTACAGTAGAGGAAATATAGTCAATAATACTAGTACTGTAAGAACTATATATAGTGCCAGGTGGGTACTGGAAATATCAGGGGGAACCACTTTGTAAAGTGATTGTACAACCACTATGCTGTACACCTGAAACTAAACTGTATGTACTTAAAAATGTGAAATAAAATCTATAATAATAAAAGCGTAATATGCTAATTAGACCAGACAGCTGAACGACCTTCCAGACATCCTTCCGGACAAAGCCAGGGCTGTGAGGGCCAAAGCAAGCCGCCACGGCTGCGAGGGCCGAACCCCTTGCACAAATTTCGTGCATTGAGCCTCTAGTAAATAATCCTGAAGATTAATATTCATTCGAAAGAAAAAATTCCTATATGCTATATTTAATAAAAAGATTATAAAACAAAAAATTGCCTTAAAATATACCTAAATAAAAATAAAAAACCAGTAATTGTTTTAATATCCAAGCATGAAAACATAAATGGCTAAAGTGCTTTATCTGTAATGTTAGAGCTAAAATTTCCAACATTCAAAATGAAAATTACTGCAAGTTATTAATCAAGGTCTGTCCTATCTCCATGCCTCACCTGAACTGCTAATATGAAGGTATCAAAAACCTCTACAACTTGATAGTGGGATAAATATATGTTATACTAAGAAAAATTATCAGTACAAAAGCCACTATTCATAAGTTGGTAATGTCCCATTTGTTCCTTAATCTAATGTGACTAGTCCCTATATACATAGTCATATCGAATAGAAGATTACATTGCTATTCTCTATTTCTAAATTGCTGGTACATGTACTCCATCGGTATTCTTTCTCTAAGATGTTTTCATTTTTTCTACATTAAAAATGAGTCATGAGAGATCATTTTCTCTTCTTGATGATCTCTGCACAAGTCATAAGAAACTTTTTAGCAGCTATGTTATCCATCCTGCCACTTACTTGGGAATTATGTGGATTTAAAGGACCTTACCCTGCAGAACTATCTTTGGACTGTGAGAAGTTTGATCAACAGTGCCTACACATTGATTTAGACTTCAAAGTCTCTAACTCTTGGTCTTTTTAACATAAGGTGAACAGACATCTGATATTGATGCTCAGATTCTGCTATAAATTCAAAAGACTTTCTACCAATGTCTCTTAATGATTACTTTCAATTGTGTAGACTAACAGTCCTCAAATCGTGGTCTATAGATCACAAGGGTCCTTAAAATTCTTTCAGGGAATCCACAGGTTAAAACTATGTGCCTTTTACAATGTTATTCTTGCATAACTGTACAGCAAAGTTTTCCAGAGGTTATATAACATGTAATGACATCACTCTGGTGACTAATGGAATGGATGCCTGTATATTTCTGTTTTGAGCATTTTTTTAAGGTACTAGATCTAGGATATTAACATACGTGTTTTCAGTGATCAACTAAATTTGTCCTTAGTACTTCTACTGTGCTTTACTAGCTATACATGCTATAAGCTACGCATATGAGTGAGGCCATTCTGCATTTGTATAGTTTAATCAGAACAATATATTGCAACAGGTTGAATGCAGAAGCAGATGAGACTCCAACTGCCTTCTATCAAGTCAGCTATTAAAGAGATTTGCAAAAAGGTAAAACAATACCACTCTTTTTACTATATTTTTTGGTTTGGTAAATATAGCTATTTTTCACAAAAATATATTACTTATGCTAGCATATATTTATTGCAATTATCTTTAAATGTGTTAATAAATATTTTCAAATGTCTCCACTTTAATTTTTTATATGATAAATATGCATAGGTGTAATCCACTAGCAATGGCTCTTTCAGGCAGAGGCACATATGTTCAATCACTGGTTTTGTCTTCAAAATAATTCCTGTTGCTGCATATCAATTTTTCACCATTTTGAATTTTTTTAAAAATTGCTCTACTTTTAATCACCATCAGATTAATACCTTTCTCCTTATCAGCATTTCATACTCTTAATGCTTTCACATCTACATAATACAATATTCTTAAAAATAAATTGCAATAAATAAATAGACTAAACACTAACATAGTACAGAATAATGAATACAATAACCAACAATAAAATGATGGGCCAAATCAGTTTAAAACATCCTTTGGCATGATGTAGATTTATTTTTGCTTACAAAATTTTATAGAGTGAAAAATGATTAAAAACAAAAATACTTATTATTTTTACATTTATATTTATCAATTTTGAATAAAAGATACCAATATATCATAGCTTGTAGCTAGCCATATCTAAGCATGCCTTAATCAAATAATGATTTACTAAACCACTATGCTATTTTATAAGGAAAATAATTCCATCACTATCAAGAGTTTCATGTGATTTGCTAGTTATTGGAAATGTGGGTTACCAACTATCTAATGTTCAGTTTAAAAATCATTATGGTGCCCTAACCGGTTTGGCTCAGTGGATAGAGCATCAGCCTGCGGACTGAAGGGTCCCAGATTCGATTCCAGTCAAGGGCATGTACCTTGGTTGCGGGCACATCCCCAGTAGGGGGTGTGCAGGAGGCAGCTGATCGATGTTTCTCTCTCATCGATGTTTCTAACTCTCTATTCCCTCTCCCTTCTTCTCTGTAAAAAATCAATAAAATATGTTTAAAAAAATAAATAAATAAAAATCATTATGGAGGTTCTCTTCTAGAGATTACACACAACTAAATGGATTTAAAAACCTTATAGTTGGTGAAAAAATATGATAAATATAAGCAGTATTTTCTAATAAAGATGAATGGTAATTGGAAAATTAATGTTACATTTAAAATACATTTCTGAATATTGTACATAGCAATGAAGCACTTTAATTAAAAAACAAGTTTAAACCACATTTAATCATTCATCTTTCTTTCTTGCTGCCAACTTCTTTCTATTCTTCAAACATATGAAGCAGTTTTTATTATTTCCTTAAACAATAAAACCATTTATCATAATTTCACTATATTTATTTCTGTCTTTAAATATAATTTATAATTCCCAGCATAGATTAATTACAAAAACTTTGCATGAGCTAAACCCGCACATTCAGTGCAAGTATAAAAATCCAGTATGTCATGAATAGGACAATATTTATCAACTGTCATTTTAAGCAATTAAAGTGGTAATCAATAAATTAAATTAATAATTTAAAAATTTATCATTATAAAGCTACTACATTTGTCTTATTCAGAGATTATAGACTAATAGGACATGCAGCAAGTTTGATAAAATTCAAAAGTGCCTTGCTAATACCCACGCTTAGAGGCAAGCTAACATTTCTAGAATATCTAATATAGTATGTCAGGCACTATACTAACTATTTGACATATATTATCTTATTTCATTATCATAATACTATATCAATAGGTGTCATGTCCCCACTTTTGCCAATGAGAAAATGAATTCTGAGAAGCCACACAACCAATAACCAGCAGAGATGAGATTAAAGTAAAAACAAATTTTAGTGAAATAAAATCAAAGAAATCTAAACAGTGTTAAGACAACTTTCTTAAAGAAACAACTGTCATTTTACAACCATTCTTTATTTCCATAATGAATTTGCTTTTGGGGAACCATCGCTCCAAAACTCTTAATCCATAAATTTCCAGCAGTGCTAACTCTATCTCCAATTACAGGGGTAGGGTATATAGCCCAAGCCAAGCCAAACAGACCTAATATATGATCTAATATCACAACTTTTCTTTGAGCCACTAGAACAGATGCAAAAAAGTGAGAAGGATATAAGCCTATAGCTGCTGACAGCTACCCTACCTCCAGGAGAGGAGAACCTATTTGCAAAAGGAGCCAATACTAAGAGAAACTGGGTTAAGACTTGAAAGGGGTCCAAATAACATTTGAGCCACTGGATCAAGCTTCACCTGAAATCAGCCATACCATGACCTTTCTTTCTTTTTTTTTTTTTTCTTTTTTTAAATCCTCACCTAAGGATATTTTTTCCATTAATTTTTTAGAGAGAGACAAAGGGAGGGAGAGGAGGAGGAGGAGGGGGAGAGAGAGAGAGAAACATCAACATGAGAGAGACACATCCATTGGTTGCCTCCCTCACATGCCCCAATAGGGACCAGAGATGAACCTGCAACTGAGGTACATGCCCTTGGCTGGGAATCAAACCCACAACCCTCCGGTCCGCGGCCGATGCTCGAACCATTAAACAACAAAAGCCAGGGCCACACCATGATCTTTTTAATTATATGACCCAATAATATCCATTCTGCTTAACTTAGTTTGAGTTGGGGATTTGTCACTTATTCAATGCACCCATCAGTAAAATTTCAACGGCATGAATCATCTCCAATAATCAAATCATGTACTTAATCATTCTCAATCTGAAATCTAAAAATAAAATATTAACAGGAATCAAGGCACTATTTTCAGTATTTCAGAAAGTTTAATGGAGTTATTCACTGATCTGGGGTAAGGCCACTATAGCTTATTAAAATGTGTTCCTTCTGACTGCATCATTTAACATGAAAACTTCAGTTATCTTCAGGGTTCTAAATACATTTTTATATATTTTTTTCATTTTAAATCAGAAATAGTTAGTTTTAAAACATTTTTGTTGATAAACTACTTTAAAACAGGAAATTTTTAAAAAATTGACGAAGAGAAAATATCAAGAACTATAATATTTTGAAATATACTCAATAAAATAACCCAACCCTTTCTTACTTTAATACACAAGCAATTCCTAACCAATCTTTTAATTTACACTTGCCTTTCTATCTTTCTACCCTGAGGCTACTCAGCCTGCAGATATCAAATAAGCAGTCTAGGCTAATGGCACCACCTAGTGTTCTAAACTGGTAACTATCTGACACACTGTTTTCCATTTCCTTGTGCTGCTGTATGAACACAAGCTAGTTTTCCATTGTTCTGTCTTTAATAATTCTTCCAAAATCCATTTCCTTATTATTCATATGTACATAGATATTGTCTACACCTCCTCTCATCCCTCTCTCAACAACCGTCCAGTTACTTTAGGAACACTATGCTCTTGATTTTTGCCAGACACCTAGTGCTCTATGTAGCAAGCACTTTGTAAAGTTACTACTATGGATGGGTACTATGGGTATCCTATTCACAAGCCCCAAATCACAGATCATTGGGCAGGCAGTGCAATTCCAATATCCACTTGCTTAATTACTACTCATACAAGAATGACTACTAATAATTATTTTCATACAATGGCCAAACCACAAAACCAATTTACAAAATTGGTAGTGATTCAGCTGTATCTCAGAAGAAAACAAAAGCCATTAAAGTGAACATTAGATTTAAAAGTTTTAGCCCTGCCCTAACCGGTTTGGTTCAGAGGATAGAGCGTCGGCCTGCAGACTGAAGGGTACCAGGTTCGATTCCGGTCAAGGGCATGTACCTTGGTTACCAGCACATCCCCAGTAAGGGATGTGCAGGAGACAGCTGATCAATGTTTCTCTCTCATCGATGCTTCTAACTCTCTATCCCTCTCCCTTCCTCTCTGTAAAAAATCAATAAAATATATTTTAAAAAATTAAAAAAATAAAAGTTTTAGTTTCAATCCACCTCTTGAAAGTGTCTGACTTTCATGTTATCATCCTTTTTTTCCACTCTTCAAAAATTAAGCCAAGATATCCTCAAATACCATCACACACAAAAAAAATGCTCTTGTTCACTTCTGCTTGTTGTACTAATATCATTCTCTAGTATTTTTCATTATGAATTACATTCCTCTAGCTTATCATCAGTTAAGTTAATTTGGGGGGAGGACTTAGACCTAACTACCATTGCTTTCTTTTATTTTAAGGAAACAGGTATATGATGAAACATTGGTATAGGCTGAACATACCAATGGAACCATTAGAGCCCAGAAATAGACCCACACATATACAGAAAACTCAATATACAACAGTGAACTGTTCAAAACATTGCAGGCTATCTGTATGCAAAGAAATTAAATCTCAAATTCTACCTCACAGCATACACAAATGTTATATTCAATTGAGTGAAAGAACTCTATAGAGCACATATAGGAAACTCTTTGACTCTGGCGTAGGAAGAATTTCTTAAACAATGCATTAAGACCATAAAGCATAAACAAAAAGATTTATAAACTGGATTCCTTCAAATTTTTAAAAATGTGTATGAAACAAAAGACACCACAAATTAAATATAAGTCACACAGAGGACACAGATATATGCAACAAATACAATAAAAGAATTAGTATCCATAAAATATAAATAACTTCTATAAATTAGTAATTTTAACTATTTCAATAGAAAAAATGAGCAAGAATACTAAGACGCAATCATAAAAGAGGAGCTTTTAAGCAAATCTATAATAAAAGCATAATATGCTAATTAGACCAGACATCCTTCCGGACAACCTTCCAGACGAAGCCAAGGCTGCAAGGGAAGCCCAGGTTCTGGGTGCCTGCCAGCAGCCGGAGGGAAGCCCGGGTCCCGGGTGCCGGCAGCCGGGAAAAGGAAGGCCTACTCTTGCACGAATTTCATGCATTAGGCCTCTAGTAAACATATAAAAGAATATGCTAAACTTCAGACATTTTTAAAGTGCAAGTTAAAACCACAATGATATGTTTCACACCTATTAAAACAGAAATAACTTAAAATTTCTATTGATACCAATTCTTAGCAAGACAATTGAGAAAGAGAACGCTCAGATACCGCTGGCAAAAACAATTCAACAATAAGTGTAAGATGTGCATGACCAAAAATTCCACACACAGGCACAAATCCCAGGCAGCATTGTTCTAAAAAGCTTTCTAGAATAATAAAAGGATTCTGTATCTACAATACCCAATACGTTAGCCACTAGTTACATGTGGTTAGTGCAAGCATGGAACTGAATTTCATTATTTTTAATTAATTTAAATTTAAATACCCACATGTGGCTAGTAGCTAGTGTATTGAACAGAACAGCCCTAGAGTATCTTTCATATAGGCATAAACAGATGACTACAAGAACTTTAATTGTAGTAGTGTTTCTAATAATGAAAAACTTATCAGAATAAATTGTGACATATTCATACAGTGCTATTCAATAGAAAATAAATTTATGTACATACATAAAAAATAAGTTAGCACATATAAATCTCAAAAAATTTAACACTGCACCAAAAAAAAAGCAACATGAAGAAGAGACACAGTAAAACAGCATTTACATAATGTTTCAGAACCTACAAATCAATCCTTCATATTGATTATGGATATTTATATGTGTACATATATGTATGTGTAAATATCTCATAAGGAAAATATAAAAACAAGAAAATCCTTGCTACAAACTGTAGAACACAACTACTTGAAAGTTTGAAAGTTCCTTTTATTATTTAATTTCCCCCCATCTCATTCAGTTTACTAATATCCATCACTAAACAGAATGAAATCAAATTTGTGAAGGCCTAAATTACCCAACTGTATTTCCATGATAAAGCATAGCCAGTCACTAAAAATGTATTCTACTTCCTAGTGAAAGCAGTAAAAAGGAAAAGTTTCTCTTTTTCTTATGACTTTTTGACTTCTTATTCAATTCCCCTGTGAAGTATTTGTGGAAATCAAGTATTTCAGCATGAAGAAAAAGCAAAACAAAAAACTTTATGCTATATAAGAATTTCCCTTGGAATAATTCATGGATTCCTGAACCAGGCCATTTAGCCATGAGGTCAATTATAACATATGTTTTAAATAACATTTAATCTTCTTTGCTAAACCCCTTATTAAATGTTTATGTTTTGCAACAGTTGAAGAACTCATAAGAATGGCGTATTAGGTCTTTCTGCCAAGACATTCTGCTCTCTCCTACTTTTAAAAATCAAAAGCTAATAAATGTGTTTATAAAAATAGAAACAAGCAAATATCACATTCCATTTTTTTAAAATCCTGTCTCTGATTCAAAAGTTTTTCTGAATCAGTCAATCCTTCTATTGTTGAGAAGCACAAAATACATGGTTTATCAACTAGACTCCTACCAATCTGTGGGACTGTAAGTTCCATGAGAGCAAGTATAGTGTCACTACTGTATCCACAAAGACTAACACAATATGAATAAATACATGAATAATCAATGAATGAAACTACCGTTTATCATCAGTATTAAATGCATACCATGTTGGTTTGTTATCCTTCATGTCTTGGTAAGAGAAAATAATATAAAAACTGGAAATAAACTTTCTCAAAAAAGTAAATCTAATTCGATATTGGAGTGTCATACCAGAATTTGAAGTTCAAGTAGTAGAATCTCAAAGCTTCTCCCTCCCTCTGCCTTATGCACCCAACCCTCTATCTCTCTGAGAAAACAATAAGGTGAAAAGTCAAAACCTGATTTTGAGGTTAAAATCTCATGTCTATGGCAAGGTTTTCTCTCAGTGCTCCATTTGGTTGGTGCACTTATGCATGAGAACAATCCTTCTGTCTGAAAATGACAAAGCCAGGAGAAAAGCTTGAAGTGAATGGTTCAGGCCAGATATTCTCAGCCGAAAGGAACAGAGATCATTTCCTTGACCCTTGTACTGATTCTCATGCTGCCTCTCCCCATTAGAACGCTGATTGTAAAGACCAATATCAGAGTAAGAATGTAGGAGAAAATGGCCAAAAAGTTCTGTCTGTACAATGAGTACAAAAGGAGCCATTTCAAAATATATGAATACAAATGGCCTATACAAGCATACCTTGGAGATGTAATGGTTCAGTATGAGACCATTGCAGTAAAGGAGTCACACAAATTTTTTGGTTTCCCACTGCATGTAAAAGTTATGTTTATACTATACTGTAGTCTATTAAGTATGCAATAGCATTGTATCTAAAAAATATACTTTCTGGTAAATGTTAACCATCATCTGAGCCAGCAACTCATAATCTTTTTGCTGGTGGAGGGTCTCACCTCACTGTTGATGTCTGCTAACTGATCAGGGTAGTGGTTGCTGAAGGTTGGGGTGGCAATTTCTTAAAATAAGACAACAATGAAGTTTGCTGCATCAAATAATTCCTTTCATGAATGATTTCATGAGTTGCTGTTTTGATAGTATTTACCCACAGCAGAATTTCTTTCAAAAATCGGAGTCATTCCCCTCAAACCCGCCTGCTGCTTTATCAACTACATTTATATAATATCCTAAATCCTTTGTTGTCATTTCAACAATCTGTACAGCATTGTCACTAGAAGCAGATTCCATATCCAGACACCACTTGCTTTGCTAATTCATAAAAAGCAACTCCTTATCCATTAAAATTTTATCAAGAGATTGCAGCAATTCAGTAACATCTTTAAGATTCACTCCTAATTCTAGTTCTCTTGCTATTTTCACCACATCTGCAATTACTTCCAGCACTGATATCTGGAACCACTCAAAGTCATCCATGAGTTTTAGAATCAAATTCTTCCAAACTCCAATTAATGTTGATATTTTGACCTTTCCCTGTGAATCACAAATGTCCATAATGGCATCTAGAATGGTAAATCCTTTCCAGAAGTTTTCAACTTACTTTGCCAGAGGGGGAATATAAGACAATTGGGGGAGGTGGGGCTAGCAATCTGAATCTGTGCCAATAACCAGTATTCTGACGCACATTCTTGCTAGTATAAATAAGCTCCATTCTTATCTGTAAAGCTGGTCCAGCCTTGCAGAACCTGTTTCCCGGAATACTCCCATTTTACAGAGGCCATAAACCACGAACCATACACAACCTCTGGAGGGGTTGGTAGCCCTGGTGCCAGCCAGGCCAGGCCTTTGGGTGTAACCCCACCCATGGGGGACTGCAAAGCCCGCAAAAAGACTGGAGGCTTGGTCCATATTTGGGGAGACAAAGAAACCGAGGGAAAGCTTCCTCCATATTCATCACTCGGGCTCTGGAGAATGACTCCCATGAGTCAACACACTAGTACATCTGCAAATAAAGAGTTTTTCCTGAATACTGACTGGGTGTTTTCCAGTCACCTGGTAATTTCTACAACAGCCTAGATCCATCAGAGAAATCACTATCTATGGCAGTTACATCCTTACAAAATGTATTTCTTAAGCAATAAGGCTTGAAAATCAAATTTACTCCTTAATCCATGGGCTTCAGAATGGACATTGCATTTGCAGCATGAAAATAACGTTAACCCCCAAGCCTGTGTTGCTCAGTGGTTGAGCATCAACCCATGCACCAAGAGGTCACCAGCTGATACATACCTGGGTTGTAGGCTCAATCCCGGGGAGGGGTCGGGGGAGGGGAGAAGGAGGAGGGTGTGAGACTGTGTGGGAGTCAGTTGATCAGTTCCCCTCTCATTGATGTTTCTATCTCTATCCCTCTCCCTTCCTCTCACTCTAAAATGAAAATATTTTTTTAAGAAAGAAAATAACATTAATCTTGTTTTACATATCAATCAGAACTCTTGAGTGACAAGGCGCATTGTTAATAAGCAGTCATATTTAGAAAGGAATGTTTTGGGGGGGTTTTCTGAGTAGTAGGTCTCAACAATGGGCTTATAATATTCAGTAAACTGTGTTGTAAACAGTTGTGCTATCATCCTAAGCTTTGTTGTTCCATTTTTAGAACCCAGGCAGAGTAGATTTAGCATAATTCTGAAAGACCCTAGGATTTCCAGAATGGTAAATGAGCACTGGCTTCAACTTAAAATCACCAGCTTCATTAGCTCCTAACAAGAGAGTCAGCCTGTCCTTTGAAGCCAGGCCTTGACTTCTCTCAAACTATGAAAAGCTCTAGATGGCATCTTTTTCCAATATGAGGCTGTTCATCTACATTGAAAATCTGTTGTTCAGTGCAGTTACCTGCATTAATTATCTTTACTAGATCTAGATAACTTGCTGCAGCTTCTATATCAGCACTTGCTGCTTCATCTTGCCACTTTTTTGTTACAGGGATGGCTTCTTTCCTTAAACCTCACAAACAAATTCTGCGAGCTTCAAACTTTTCTATGGCAGCTTCCACACCTCTCTCAGCTTTCATAGAACTGAAGAAAGTTAAAAAGGCCTTGCTCTGGATTAGGCTATGGCTTAAGGAAATGGGGCTGGTTTGATCTTCTATCCAGACCACTGAAACATGGTCCATATCAGCAATAAGGCTGTTTCACCTTCATATCTTTCATGTGCTCACTGGAGCAGCATTTTTAATTTCCTTCAAGAATTTTTACTTTGTATTCACAACTTGACTATATGGTTCAAGCCTAGCTTTTGGCCTATCTCAGCTTTCGACATGCCTTCCTCAATAAGCATAACCACTTCTAGTTTTTTATTTAAAGTGAGAGATATGTGACTTTTCCTTTAACACTTAGATGCCATTTTTAACTAGCCTAATTTTTACTGTTGTATCTCAGGGAGGGAGGTCAGAGGAGAGGGGTAGAAGCAAAGCAAATGGAGAGAAACCAAGATGGCGGCATAGGTAAAAACCAGAAATTGCTGCCTCGCACAACCACTTCAGAAATACAACTAAAAGACAAAACAGACATCATCCAGAACCACAGGAAGGCTGGCTGAGTGGAAATTCTACAACTAGAAGGAAAGAGAAAAGCACACTGAGACTCAGAGGAGGTGCGGAAGTAAAGTGCAGAGGTACGGAGGCGCACGTGGAAAGGGCTGGCAACTGAGGACGCGGTTGTCTTTTTCAATCGGGAGGGAGTCTCAAGCTCCCGACTGCTCTGAACTCCAGTTCTGGGTGAGTCTCTGGGGATCCAGACTCATACGGGGAGAAACTGGACTGTCTGGCATCGGTTGGAACTCGAGGGCAGCTTTCTCTCAGAGGTGCTTGTAGTGATTACTGGGACACTGAGACGCGGGGTCTCTTACGGTGGGACTGAGGATCAGCCATAGCTGTTTGCCCCGCCCTG
>NW_005357076.1:4040079-4065033 GCF_000412655.1 Myotis brandtii
GGAGGGGAGCTATGGGGGGGAAAAACAGGGACAACTGTAATAATCTGAACAATAAATATTTAATTAAAAAAAAAAAAGAAGCCCTAACCGGTTTGGCTCAGTGGATAGAGCATCGGCCTGCAGACTCAAGGGTCCCAGGTTCGATTCTGGTTAAGGATATGTACCTTGGTTGCGGGCACATCCCCAGTGGGGAGTGTGCAGGAGGCAGCTGATCAGTGTTTCTCTCTCATCTCATTGATGTTTCTAACTCTCTATTTCTCTCCCTTCCTCTCTGTGAAAAATCAATAAAATATATTTAAAAGAAAAATAAAAAGAAGCAGAGCAAATGGCTGGTTGGTGGAGCAGTCAGAATACATGCAACATTTATTGATTTTTTTCTGTCATATATGGGTGTAGTTTGTAATACTCTAAAACAATTACAACAGTTATATGAAAATCTAATGGCAGATTACAATAACAAATGCAATAATAATGGAAAAGTCTGAAATATTGCAAGAATTACCAAATGTAACACAGAGACAAAGTGAGAAAATTCTATTGGAAAAATGGTGCCAATAGACTTGCTCAACACAGGGTTGTCACAAACCTTCACTTTGTAAAAAAAAAAAAAAAAAAAAATGCAGTATCTGTGAAACGCAACAAAGTGAAGTGCAATCAAATGAGAATGAAGTGCAATCAAATGTTCTCAACCTCAGCAATAATCAGGGGAAAGAAAGTATATTAGAACTGCTAAATGTCACATTTCTACTTATCACATTGGTAACTTATGTAAATAAACACTATTATATACCCTATCATAAGTAACTAATACAACTTTTATGAAAGTAAAGTTGGCATCTCTCAAAAATTAAAATGTGTATTCCTTTTCGTTCTGGCATAATTTTATAAAAGTATATGTAAAAAGATGGTAAAAGTGAATAGTTTTGGTAGTGAAAAACAAGCAAAATTCAAAGTGTTCATTAATATGAAATTGGTTAATAAAAATAATTCCCAGTTTTAGAGAGACAGAGAAAATTGTAGAGAGAAGATTACCAAAACTGTATAACAAAAATGTACACTCCAGATTATAAGTGCCAATAATGTGCTCAGCACAATGAAAATAAAAGCCAAGAAAAATCACATAAAGATAATTCAGAATACTAGGAGTAAAGAGAAGAACCTTTCTAAGAGTTTTCAAAGAAAAAAAATAGGTCACATAAAAAAGTTCAAAATCAGCACATCAGTCTTCTCATGGGCAGCACTGGCTACTAATGAAGCAAACACTTCAAACTTTTGAGGAAAAAGTATTTTCAACTTACAGTTCCACACCTAGTTAAAATATCAATCTAATGTGTAGGTAGAATAAAGACATTTTAGGTATTGAAAGTTTATTTTCCAGGAATAAACTTTGATACTAAGGAATCTCTGGAGGATATGCTTCAGGAAAACAAGGGAATAAACTAAGAAGGAAAACAAACAAAAAAAGGAAATTACCCAACAAAAGAAAAATAAAGAGAAATCACAGGATCAGAGCTATGGAGAGTTAAAAACAAACAAAAAACTCTGAGACAGAATAGAGGGTTGAGGGAGAGAGAGAAGTTTCCAAGAAAAATATATTAATTAAGCTTTTGGACCTATATTTAAGGACTTGAAAAACATTAATGAACAGTACCTGAGAGATCCATTCAAACAGAAGGGGAAATTAGCAATTTAGCACATAAGAAAGTAAGCAAATGAATAAGCAAGACATTTAATAATATGGGAGGGAGGGCACAAAATTTAAATAAATGAATGTAATATAATGCATTGTTATTCAATACTTACATGGTCATTACAATGTAAATATTGAGTATAGATTGTTTATAGATTTAACCAAAATTATTATATAACTTTTCAAAACTCAAGAGTTACATATATAATATGAACCCCAAATTGCCATAAAAAGGTCAATAGATAACATCTAAAGTTGTTTAATCAAGAAAAACTGAATAGCATATTATTTACAAATAAGGTAGTATCAGAAGGAAGAAGCTAATAGTGTTGAAAGTAGTTGCTTCTAGAGAACTGAGGAGAGGGCAGGGAACACAGGTAATAAAACATGAAATATATGTTTCCCTTTATTATTTGGAAAAACAAAATAACCAATTTGGAACTGAAACAGTAATCAAAACTAGGAAGGGTGAAGAAAAGGTAAAGGTTGTGTGAAATGAAGATTCATCTAATTATAGAACACTAGAGGCCTGATGCACAAAATTCGTGCAAGAGTAGGCCTTCCTTCCCCCCAACTGCCGGCACCAGCTTCCATCTGGCACCAGGTCCCAGGCTTCCCTCTGGCCGCCAGCAGGCACTCGGAACCCAGGCTTCCCTCGCAGCCACTGCTTCATCCAGAAGGTGGTCCGGAAGGACACCCAATCTAATTAGCATATTACGCTTATATTATAGACAGAAAAGCAGAAATATCAAAAAATAACAATCCTATGTTACTAGAAATAACCACAGTAAGCTTTCAAATCAGAATTAGTTAAAAATAAGCACCTGCCCTGGCTGGTTTGGCTCAGTGGATGGAATGTCGGCCTATGGAATGAAGGGTCCCAGGTTCGATTCCAGTAGGAGCACATGCCCAGGTTGTGGGCTTGATACCCAGTGCAGGAGGCAGCCGATCGATGATTCTATCTCATTGTTTGTGTATTTATCTCTCTTTCCCTTTCCCTTCCTCTCTGAAATCAATAAAAATATATATATATATTTTTAAAGTGAGCACCTTTAGGGGAGTGGCAAAAGGAAATAAATGTGGGGCAGGATTTCTCTTGCTTTTCATTATAAGACCATCTGTTCTATTTGATTTCTAACCATGTGCATACCTTACCTTTGAGTTTTTAAAAAGGGTCCCTGAAATATAATGGATCACAGGTCCATGGGGTACCCTGAAACTTGTTACCAAAAATAACTTTCTCAAAAGTTTAAAATGCATTTAACAGTCTTCACAACCTAGAAAAACCCCATCTAGAACATTATTATAAAGAAATACAAAAAATACTAAATTATTCAGAAGAAAGCTGGGCAGTATTCCCAATAATATAAGCATATGGATTAAAAGAGAGTAATGAAATTTAATCTGAAATCATTTAATTCAAAGTTAGTTGGGAAAAACTATAACATTGAGTTCATAATTCAAATTCTTAATTTTGAGGAACACTTAAATCACCACATCGACAAGAATAAAATCATAACAAAAGATCACTTTACTAAAAATTTTCAATGTAATTATATGTAATAATCTATTTCTTTAACATAATTCTGGGGAAATGCACTTGAGCATGTACTTACATGTTCAAAACAAACTACTACTAAATATTCTGTGTGGCCATGACAAGGAAAAGGTTGAAAAACAATGAATTTAGGTATGTCCTTATGATATATGTTAAACAGCCATGCTATAAAAATTTTGTTTTTAACATTAAAAAAGGTAAATATTTAAGAGAAATGTAGACTATGATACTAATACATTAAAGATATTATTAAAATTACCATCTCAGCCTACAGCACTCAACAATGAACATAAATGGCAGATGTATCCCTTCATTTTTAAAGAGATGAAACTCTTAGTTTATCAGAGTTGATATGTGAATTACTTGACATTATGATCCTTATCTTTTCCCCAGCTAAATAAAATGCTTCAAATTTTGATTATTGCTAAATCTGTTGTATTAAGTCTGAAACCCATTAATGATGTACTATACCTTGCTTAAGTGGAATTAAATTAGTGCATAATTGATTAGTGCATAATTGAAGCAGTTGTAGATTTACCAACTTTAATTAGAATAGCTTATTACAGATATTTTACACTACAGAATCAAGAAGTTAATCAAAACCTTATAGTAAGAACAGAGATGCAGTATTATGAATTAGAAAGGGCCATATGCTAATACCAAGTACTCTGAAAGTAAATCATTTTAGTCTAGATCCGTGAAAAGGAGAAAATTGATTATTAACCTTTTAACCAAGATTTTTCAAGTAATTAGACTATTTATGGTAATCTACTATAATAGTTGATGCTAGCTCATAAGAGTAAATGAAAAAATGCTTCCCAATAATATTTTGTCTACCTACAACACTAAATTACACTAAAAATAACTCATTAAAATACTAAATATATCTCATAACTCCTTTAAAAGGTATTCAAGGAAAAGAAAATCCCATTAAGTCTTACCCTAAAAACAAAAAACAAATAAAAAACAAACTGACCAACGAAGAAGCAAGTAAGGAGAAAGAATATCGCAGCAACAAAGCTGAGTAAAGAAGTAATGTCTTTAGTTCTCTCAATACCCTTGTGGGTGGTAACTACAGCCCGGAATGTTCTACACATAAATTGCTAACTCCCCCCGAGTTTAAAGCCATGGTAATTAGGTTCATTATCTTACATGCTAATGATACATAGAAAGTAAGTTTGCAGTGAATAATTCATATACTACCAGCTCTCACTGTGAAACTCATTGCTAATAGTTTACTTACAGTACAAGTTACACTGCATTTTTTATATAGTTTAAATTTATTACCTAAATAAATAGGGATTACTTAGTGTGGAAATCTAATTCACTATAAGTAAACGATAATAATCTTAAGCATATATTGGTTTGTATATTTGTAGTATGATTTTTATTCATCCATAATTAACTATGATTATAAAACACCATGAGAATGTCTTGTCATAAAATTAAATTACTTATATTGATACTAGAGGCCCGGTGCATGAAATTCGTTCACAGGGGGAGGGGTTTCCCTCAGCCCAGCCTGCACCATTTAGGACCGGGATTGGGCCTAAATGAGCAGTCGGACATCCCTCTCACAATCCAGGACTGCTGGCTCCCAACCACTCGCCTGCCTGCCTGCCTGATTGCCCCTAACCACTTCTGCCTGCCAGCCTGATCACCCCCTAATCACTCCTCTGCCAGCCTGATCGACACCTAACTGTTCCCCTGCCAGCCCGACTGACCCTAACTGCCCTCCCCTGCCAACCTGGTCACTCCTAACTGCCCTCCCCTACCAGCCTGATCGCCCACAACTGCCCTTTCCTGCTGGCCATCTTGTGTCCACATGGGGTGGCCATCTTTGACCACATGGGGGTGGCCATCTTATGTGTTGGAGTGATGGTCAATTTGCATATTACCTCTTTATTATATAGGATAATTATTCTAATGATATTGGCTATTGATATTGGCCATTGATATCAATAAGTTATGAATTGCTACAGTAACTCATATTTTCAGATAAGTATTAATATCACCGCACTACTTATTTTAAAATGTACATAAAGTTACTTTGGAACTTGGACTATCAAAGTACAAATGAGCCACTTAGGTTCCATATTATGTAAATACTTAAATAAAATAATGTCAAATGTAAGATTAAATTCAGTGACCTATGAAATTGAATTGTCTTCAATTTTTATCCAGTTTTGTAATGGATTAATGTCACACTAGCTGTATTTATGTTAACAAATTAAAGAAAGGGTAATTTTAATCTCTTTCAAAATGACTTTCTTATAGATACTTGCAATAACTCATTTCATATGTATATATGGTATGAAAACTTTACATCACTATGTACATGAACTATTGTGGTTTCAGTATCTCTAAATTAGGTAATGTTTTTCTATAAATTTTTACACTTGTACAACAATTCCTTCTGAAATCATTTTATTTCTAAGCTAAAACTGTTTTGATATGCTGATTGCATCAATGAATGCAGGTCAGGTAAAGTCCCATTAACACTGCAAAATCTCAGTGGCTTAAAACAGTAAGATCTTTTCTAGCTTATGCTAGATGTTCATGGGTCATCCAAAGGCTCTTCTCCATATCTGTTCATTTCAATACCCAAAAATCATGCAGCAATCATCATCTCAACTTCTGCCAGTCATCATGGCAGATGGAAAGACAGCCCTGGACAGTCTTTGCACTGGAAATAAAACGCTCCGGCCCAGGAAACCAGATTTCATTTCTGCCCAATTATCTGAGAAAATTAAACCTTGAAAAAGTCTAAGTCTTTAAAATTTTCAAAAACACACTAAGCTGTACTTGTGAAATCAATACAAAATAATATTGACAGTAAACTATAATTGAAAATGAAAATAATTTCAAAAACTATTTTTTCTCCAAAACTTTAACTTCTTCACTAAGTAGGTTATAAAGAAAGGTTAGATAATATTCATGAAGTTCTTTGAAGACAAATAACATTCCAAATTTCTTTTCCTATTAATTCGCTATTATATCAAAATAATCAGCTCATGCCAAATCTGCCAAAAGTACAGCTAGGATAATATCAAAACTGCAAACTTGAATGCATCATGCTTAAAATCCTCTAATCTCCTTAGTATCATCCTACATGAAGTGATCCCTTGCCTGCTTTTCTGTCATTTCAGAATACTCAATACAACTTACAAAATGCTCCAGGGAGACAAAACTAATAAATAAGCTGCACTCAGGCTTCCGTGCCTTTTTCGTGTCCATGTCAGAATGTTTTTTCTGCCACTTCCACTTGATGAAATCTTACTCTTCTTCCATCATCAGCTTAAGTCCATCTCCACTGTGAAGCTTTTTCCTGACCCAAAGAATTTTTTACTCCCTCAAAACTGCTTCCACATCTCCACTGTGACTGTTCATTAGCTGCCCACTAGATTATGAGTTCTCAAAAGCATAAGCTGTCTTACTTACCTCTGAAATCCTAGCACCAGACATTCAGTGACAAATAAACAAATGTCTAGAAAAATAAAGTACCAAATTAAGGGTGTTAAAATGAAGAAGTATGCCCGGCCAGTGTTGCCCAGTGGTTGAGT
This sequence comes from Myotis brandtii, assembly GCF_000412655.1. Classification (NCBI taxonomy): domain Eukaryota; kingdom Metazoa; phylum Chordata; class Mammalia; order Chiroptera; family Vespertilionidae; genus Myotis; species Myotis brandtii. Next base: position 4,046,891 of record NW_005357076.1, read on the forward strand.
GTCTGCCTATGAATCATGAGGTCACAGTTCAATTCCTGGTCAGGGCACATGCCTGGGTTGTGGGCTCGATCTCCAGTGTGGGGTGTGCAGGAGGCAGCCGATCAATAATTCTCTCTCTTCATTGGTGTTTCTATCTCTATCCCTCTCCCTTCCTCTCTGAAATCAATAAAAAGAAATATTTTTTTAAAAAAAGTTTGGAATACCAGTCAAGATGGCACCATGGGTAAATGCAGCACTTGCCGCCTCCCACAACCATATCAAAGTTACAACTAAAATATAAAACAACCATATTTCAGAATCACCTGAAATCTAGCTAAAAGAAAGTCCTACAACTTTTATCATCACTATAATAGAAGGGTTAATACTATACATTGTGATTTTATATTAGCATAATTCACTGTAGTTACAAAATGTTTGAAACAACTATTATCCATCGGGCCTAAAAGTGTCAACTGTTTTGCTTTTAAAAAAATCTTCTGAAGTACATTATAGAATAACATTTTTCAAGTTCACAACAATTTAACATTAAAGAAAAGCAAATTGACATTAAATAAATTCATCTATTTTAAATGGGAAAGTAAAAAAATAAAGAGGCATATTCAAATTCAGTTGCTAAATCTGTAAGGGTAAATATTGAAAATACTATGCAAAAATTTAATAATTATAAACCCCAAGTATTTGTAGTGGTATTCTGTTTTTGTGTGTGTTTTTAATTTATTGGGGTGACATTGGTTAATAAAATCACACAGGTTTCAGGTGTACAATTCTACAATACATTATCTGCATATTGTATTGTGTGTTTACCACCCTAAGTCAAGTCTCCTGCCATCACCATTTATCTCTCCTTTACCCTCTTTTACCTCCCCCATTCTCCTTTCCCTCTGCCACTCACTAAACTGTCTCTGTCCATGAGTCCTTTTTTTCCCTTTGCTTTATTTGTTCACCAATCTCATCCAGCCTCTAACCCCCACCCTTCTGACAGCTGTCAGTCTGTTCTCTGTATCCATGAGTCTGTCTCCACTTTGTTAGTTTATTTTGTTCATTAGATTCCACATATGTTGGAAATCATATGGTACTTGACTTTCTCTAACTGGCTTATTTCACTTAGCATAATACTCTCCATGTTTATCCATGCTGTTGCAAAAGGTAAGCTTTCCTTCTCTTTTATGGCTGAGTAGTATTTCATTGTATAAATGTACCACAGCTTTTGTACCCACTCATCTATCAATGGGCACTTGGGCTGCTTTCAAAATTTGGCTACTGTAAATAACTCTGCAATGAACACAGGGATGCATATATTCTTTCAAAATAGTGTTTTGAGTTTCTTTAGATATTCCTAAAAGTGGAATTGTTGGGTCATAAGGCAGTTCCATTTAAAATTTTTTGAGGTAACTCCATACTGCTTTCCACAGTGGCTGCACCAATCTGCATTCCCACCAACAGTGTAGTGGTATTTTGAAAATGAAATATTAAAACCTTCAAAAGTAAAAAGATTTGGGAAAACATCATGCTCTCCATTCCTAAAAATATTTTCAGAGCAAGAAAAAATACAGTTAGCTCAATTCTTAGTCATTCTTTTTTTTAATTTTTATTGAATTTATTGGGTTGACATTGGTTAATTTATATAGTGTTCAGGTGTACAATTCTATAATGCATCATCTGTACACTGTATTGTGTGTTCACCACCCCAAGTCAAGTTTCCTTCCATTATCATTCGTCCTTCTTACCCATTTCTACCTCCCCCTGCCTCTCTGGTAATCACCACACTGTTGTCTGTGATTTATGAGTGGTGGTTTGTTTGGTGTGTTTTTTTCTTTGCTTAAGTCCTTGTTATCATTTAGTTGCCTTACTTGTGGCAAATGAAAATGACTCACATAGCCACTGAACATTTTCTTTGAGCATTGTGGAGACAGAAAATGTATTTTCCTGAGAGTATTTTTTTTTAAATAAAAGCACTAATAAATTAAAAGCTGTATCTTCCAGTGATGATATACTATTATGTAAAATCTATACTCTTGCAGAAGAGCAAGAAAGTATTTCTCAGTTTTAGTCTGGCATAAATTTCATGACCCAACTTGATAGAAATTATTTCCATTTATGTCAAATACATGTGGGAAGACCAACTTAAGATTCTTGTATTTTAGAAACTTTAACCTCTCATATAACTGGTTTAAATATGGTTATATAATTATAAAGTGCATTTCTAAGCAATAATTAAACTAAAAATTTTACAGGTATTATAAATGATGGAGCAGCAAATATGACTGGAAAAGAGCAGAATTATTCTGAAAAATCAGAAGACTACTAAAACAAAGAGTTGGTTAGAATCACTTTTTCATATAATAAAGCTTTAGCACAGAAATTCCACCAACTCCCAGGGGTAAAATGTAATAAAAGCTGCTGATGTAATGAAAGAACACTCAGTGAACAGCTGACTTTCTAAAATATTTTGTTCAGAGATTGGAGCTAACACTACCCACAAAAAAATACAATATTAAAGTGCATTTACTGTTTGTTAAGAAAACACTAGACAGGATAGTATGAAATGTGGGAATAAGATATTCTTTTTTAAAAATCCTCACCCGGGGATATGTTTTTATTGATTTGAGAGAGAGAGAGGAAGGGGGAGACAGAGAGAAACATCAATCAGTTGCCTCTTATACACACCCTGACCAGGGTTCAAACCCAAACCCCTTTTGGTGCATGAGACAAGGCTCCAACCAACTGAGCCACCCTGCCTGGCAAGATATCCTTTTTTATTCAAGTGAATCAAAATCTCACCTGGCAAATACTGTTGAAACTGGGGAACACAATAGGCATATTTAATTGATTATTTCAATACTTTTAAAGAAATAAATGTGAAACTATAGAGAACAAATAATGGTATATTTAATGTGTCAGACATACCCAATGATGCCAAAAGATATTAATGTTATAGTAAATAAAACTTAGAAGTAAACACCCTAGTTACTATATGTTCCCAAGCTTACTGAAGAGAACATTATTAATGAAAACAGTTTTGAACTAAATGAGATATGTTGTAAATCTTATTTCTCTGTATAAAATATTTCATGATTAATTTCTGAAATCTGAAATATTAATGAAAAACATTGTTAGAAGGTCCATTTTTTAACCTTGAATCCATGATTACAGTAAAATTGATGGCCAAACAGATTAAAATTTTTTTAGATTAGGACCAGAAAGAAATTTCTATTGCTAAGCTGAAAGGACATATTACCACTGACAACAACATACTAGTATGGACAAGGATTTCAACCTTGATTTACTTAAAAACATAGGAAAACAATAGGCCAACAGTGTATCAAATATTTATGTTGCATTCTTCCTGTATGCAGTGATTTTAATTTATGAATAGTAAGACTATCCATCATAAAAATATCTAATATTGTATGTCTTTCCAAAACAAAATATTTTAAAACATTCATTTTTATTTTCATTTTGGAATCTTTTAAATCTTACTTGTCATGAACTTTGTTATATATTTATTTTATTAAGACTATGTAAGACTCAGCACTATTCCATAAAATGTTAGTTTCAGTTGTAGAGGTGGATGTGTTTGTGTATGTGTTTTGTGTGTGTGTGTCTATGTATGTGTGCGCGTGGAGCGCACAGCAATGTAAAATGTATTTATTGCTATGAGATGGTGCTGACAGTATTTGGATAAGTACTACCCTAAGTAAGCATTTGCATATGTACAACAGGAGGCACATATAAGAATGTTCATAATCACAAAACACCTGGAAATGGCATAAATGTCCAACAACTGAGTAGAAAAATAAAGTGATGTATACTCATGCAATGGAATGCAGGTTACTCAACAATGAAAATCAATTAACGACAATTACACATACCAAGAAGCATAAGTCATAGAAAATATACAAAACTTTATACAGGTTAAAAACAAGCAAAAGTAAATAACACATTTATGGTAAAACTATACAGATAAAAAAGTTTTAATATTTGGGGGGGAGGGCTCTATATTCAGGAGAATGGTTACCCCTGAAGGGGATTTGGGAGGATGAGATCCAGAAGGAGCACACGGGGAATCTGAAAGCTCTGTATCTTAGGTAGAGTCCTTTATTTCCTTTAGCATACTGTATGATTATCTTACTGCTGTTTGTTTAAATTCACTCACAATTCTCTGTTATATTCATCATAATTATCATTACTTTGCTCCAAGTCTATTCAGACAGCATCCTTTTCCTCAGCTGCCTCCACCCTTCCCTAAGAGAAGCCAGTATTTGATGCCTACCAAACCTTCAGTTTTACAAGCTGCTTCTTCACTCACTATAAACTCTGTAAGGTCAGGGACTGGGTCTGTTTTATAGACTGCTCTAAGGACAGGACCTAGTGCAAGACCTAACATGTCTTGAAGTAACAGTCACTATAAATGACCCTGAAAATGGAAGCCAGCATAGAGAAAATACAGCTTGGATTCCTAATGCCTGTAAAGCTGTTACACAACCTGAACTATCTACTTCCAAACTTCTACATGAAAAGAAAATAAAGTTTTGCCCTTGCTGGTTTGGCTCAGTGGATAGAGTGTTGGTCTGCGGACTGAAGGATCCCGGGTTAGATTCTGGTCAAGGGCACATGCCCAGGTTGCGAGCTCGATCCCCAGTGGGGGGAGTGCAGGAGGCAGCCAATCAATGATTCTCTCTCATCATTGATGTTTCTATCTCTCTCTCTTTTCCCTTCAATAAAAAAAAATATAAAATTTAACAAATAAAGTTCTATCTTATTTATGTCACTGTGATTTTGGACTTTCTAGTGTATGCAAATTTAATTACAACATGTAAATGGGTGACTAACATTTCCTGATAACGAAACACTGCAACACATAGAAGGCCAAAAAATTAAATGATCCATCTCTTATGAATGAAGCTGAACATCTATTGTCTCAAATATGAGTTGTCTGTTAATGTTTTTGTTTTTGGTTTTAGCACTGCAAACTACCATGTCCTAAATTGTGTTCAATAATTCAGCACTTAATTTTAAAACCTGTCTTTCTGGGGGTATTCCCTTCGAAACCCAACTAGTGTCCTACTATTCAATTCTGGCTCTAATAACCAGGAGTTAGCACAGACCCACAAGAATGACTCTATCACATCAGACACCACCCACACTTCTGACTGACTGCCTACAAATATGGGAGTTTCCATTACCCGTCTCAGGTTCAATAATTCACTACAATGTCTAACATAACTCGGGAAAATGCTATACTTGTGGTTTTATTATAAAGTATACAACTCAAGAACAGCCAAATGAAGAGACAAATAAGGTGAGGTCTGCACACAGAGCTTCCATGTTCTCTGCTCCTGGAGTCAGAGCAAGACACATTCCTGCTGAGCTTCAGTGTCCAGAGTTTTGATTGAGGTTTCATTACAATGATGGACAGAACTCAAATCTCCAAGCCTACTTCCCAGAAGTTGAGCTGGCTCCAAAATGCTACCCTCTAATCACATAATTTCGTCTTCTTGGGTGACCAGCCCCTCCTGAAGCTTTCAAGGGTCCACCAACAGTTACCTCTTTAGCATGATACTCATGGCACCTGTGATCCAAACAGCTCATGAATAACAAAGATACTTTCATCACTTGTGAAACTCTGTATAAGGAACCCAGGACAGAAACCAGTCTAACTGCCTTATTATACAACACGGGGTGATTCTGTCTGTTCTTCATTGGCTGACACTTCTTCCCCCTTATCAAATCTTTACAATTCAAATTTCTAAAGAACATTAATGAAGAAACTTATCATTAACAGAGTCAAGACTACTACAGCCATGTAACAAATAATCTGATAAAAGTGTTAAGGGAAGATACTATCACTCAAACCCTCTATACGCAGGGGTCCTCAAACTACGGCCCGCAGGCCACATGCAAGTACAAATATTGTATTTGTTCCCGTTTTGTTTTTTTACTTCAAAATAAGATATGTGCAGTGTGCATAGGAATTTGTTCATAGTTTTTTTTTAAACTATAGTCCGGCCCTCCAACGGTCTGAGGGACAGTGAACTGGCCCCCTGTTTAAAAAGTTTGAGGACCCCTGCTCTATAACTACTAAAACCCTCCAATTCCTCCTGTTCATTTCAAACTTTTTATTTCTATCTTCTTCTACCATAATATGAAACATGGTACATGCTTCACTGTCATTTGACTTACCTATTTCAATACTTATACAAAAAAAAAAATCATAGCGTTTGTTCCCTATGAGGAATTGAACTAGGTTTTGTGGGCCAGAATCTTTTACATTTAGGGAACTCTCCTTCAGGAATAGAATACAAAATTAGGTATGAAGCAAATATTTATTTAGAATGTGAAAATAAATAACAATTACAAGCTTTATCAACTGCTTGACCAATCTCAATAATGCTCTATTTCTGGCTGCATACTTTTCATAGCCTCTTTATATAACAGTTTTGTAATATTAAGAAAATATAAAAATAATTCAGTGGTTCTGCTAATGTGATCAATTTTTATTATTAACTAGAGACCCAGTGCACAAAAATTTGTGCACTCGAGGGGAGTCCCTCAGCCCAGCCTGTGCCCTCTCACAGTCTGGGACCCCTCAGGGGATGACCACCTGCTGGCTTAGGCCCGCTCCCCGGGGGATTGGGCCTAAGCTGGCAGTCAGACATACCTCTGGCAGCCCAGAAGCCCTCAGGGGATGTCCACTTGCCAGCGGGGAGCAGGCCTAAGCTGCAGTCGGACATCCTTAGCACTGCTGAGGAGGCGGGAGAGGCTCCCACCATCACTGCTGTGCTGGCAGCCATCAGCCAGGCTTGTGGCTGAGCAGAGCTCCCCCTGTGGGTGCGCACTGACTACCAGGGGGCAGATCCTGCATTGAGCATCTGCCCCCTGGTGGTCAGTGTGTGTCATAGTGACCAGTCATTCCCAGTCTTTCTGCTGTTAGGGTCAATTTGCAGTTGACCCTTTTATTATATGCCTGGTGCATGGGTGGGGGCCGGCTGGTTTGCCCTGAAGGGTGTCCCGGATCAGGGTGGAAGTCCCGCTGGAGTGCCTGGCCAGCCTGGGTGAGGGGCTGAGGGCCGTTTTCAGGTTGGCCACACCCCCTTCAGGGAGGCGGGTCCTGCTGGGGTGCCTGGCCAACCTGAGTGACTGGCTGATGGCTGTTTGCAGGCTGGCCACAGCTCCTTCAGGGTGGGGGTCCCTCCTGGGGTGCCTGGCCAGCCTGGGTGAGGGGCTGAGGGCCGTTTTCAGGTTGGCCACACCCCCTTCAGGGAGGCGGGTCCTGCTGGGGTGCCTGGCCAACCTGAGTGACTGGCTGATGGCTGTTTGCAGGCTGCCAAGCCCCCCAGCGGGGACCCTCACTCCATGAGGGTGTGGCCAGCCTGGGTGAGAGGCTGATGACTCTTTGCAGGCTGGCCACAGCCCCTTCAGGGTGGGGGTACTAGGAGCTCCAGTGGCACAATTGGTTAGCGTGCGGTACTTATACAGGGTGGGGGTCCTCTGGGGTGCCTGGCCAGCCTGGGTGAGGGGCTGATGACTGTTTGCAGCTGGTCACACCCCCTTCAGTGTGGGGGTCCCCTTAAGTAGGGAACAAATAAGGAGGGCAGAGAACAGCCCTTAAGCATTAAGTCCCCAAGACAATAATGTTCTGACCCACATCAAATACATCTAGGCTTCAGTCATATTTCAGCTCCAGGCCCAGAAAAAGCAGCAAAACCAGACAAGTGAAACCACAGCTGACATCAGAACCAGTTGCATTGACTAATGACCACCTGCTCTGATGCTGACCAATCAATGGAGACCATTACCCTGAAAAGACACACCTGAAAAGCTGATGAATATTCTATTGATATCCACTCCTAGAACTTGCTCTAAAATCCCAACACTTAAAAGCCCTTAGGGCAGAGGATCCAGCTCAACTCTTCCTTGGAGCACACCTGCAACTTTCCCCACCCTGTTGCCCCCCCGCCCCAATGTTTTCCTTTTCTCTTTCTCCTAAGCTCCAAGGGCTTCTTTGGCCTCTGTAACTTGTTTCCTAAGCCGATTCCTTCTACAGCTCACTTCTTCTACCTCTGTGACTTTCTAAATAAACTTTCTCTTTAGTTTTAGACTTGCCTCTGAATTCTTTCTTAGCCAGAACTCAAGTACTAAGTACTAAGGTTGCTGAACCAAGGTCAGGTCTGACTCCACAGGTCTAACACCTGGTGCCATTTCCGCCACAAATGATAACTACACATAGAAACAACTACAAGCCACATATTCCATCTAAATGTATCCCTTACTAAACTTGCCCTTAACTAGATCCCAAAATGCCTCCGGTCACTCTAATGTCACCCAACATGAGGGTTTGATAGAAAGTCAAAGTGAAAAGGAACAACAGTTTTAATTGGTTAAAATATCTAACTTTTGCAAATTTTACAAAACAAAAACAAAAAAAACCACACAAAACACAACTATAACTGTGTAAACACACTGCTTGAGATCCTCCCAGAGTCTTGGAAGAGTCTTTGTAAGTGAGGATCCCTGAAACTTAAGTTAACTGACTACAAAGTAAAGCAATCTCTATTTCCTACCCTAACTTAACAATGACACTTTGCTAGTTTAAAATATAGCATCTATTTTCTAGAACATGATCATCTCTAGCTACTACCCCAATTACATAGGTACACTGACACTAGAACTGAGTAATTTAGGATTGGATAATTTGGCAGCTCAACATGATAATTAGATGCATTCTTGCCATCTTCTTACTCTGCCATACAGTATTTTATTTTATACTCTGCTAGCCCATATATGACTACAAAATATCACCCATTAAAACAGATAACATCCAGAAATAGAAAAATAAAAACCAACCCTTTCCTAGAAGTCCCTCATTAAATCTCCTTACATGTCTCATTGGCCAGATACAAGCCATATGCCCATGTTGTAACTAATTACTAGTACAAAAAATTGAACCATGATTGGCCTAGAGCCCGTGGTCGGCAAACTGCAGCTCGGGAGCCACATGAGGCTCTTTGGCCCCTTGAGTGTGGCTCTTCCACAAAATACCATGTGCGGGCGCACACGTACAGTGCGATTGAAACTTCGTGGCCCATGTGCAGAAGTCAGTATTTTGTGGAAGAGCCACACTCAACGGGCCAAAGAGCCACATGTGGCTCGCGAGCCGCAGTTTGCCGAGCTGAGGTTTGCCAACCACTGGGATCAGGATTACTCAACATGGTAGAGGGGTAATCTCTCTCACACACACACACAGGATTTTACTCAAGCCACATGGTAGAGGGGTAATCTCTCTCACACACACACACAGGATTTTACTCAAGCCACATGGTAGAGGGGTAATCTCTCTCACACACACACACACACACACACACACACACACACACACACACATCTGCAACAAGGATAATAGCAGTAATGAATAAGCTGCTGGAGGAGTAAGCTTTTGTGGGAGGGAGTGTAAGCTTTTTACTAAGTAAATTGGATAGTTAATCTTGACATTAATTAACTCAGCTACAACATACATGTGATTATAAGACAGTGCAAATGATGTCTTTAGATCCATTACAGCTCTCATGTTCTATAAGACAGGCATACAGCATAGTGGTTAAGAGCCTGGGTTTTAAAGTCAGGCTGACCTGGATTTGAATTTGCATCCTGCCACTTATTTGCTGTAAAATCTTGGATAAGATACTCTCTCTTCTTAAAATCTGGAGAGTAATAATATTTAAATCATGCTGTTATGAGAATTAAATAGGATGACACAAAATGCTTCATAAGAAGTACTACATAAAATTTAACTCACTCTTAATATTAATAAATCTTAATATTAATCTATAATAGCCATAATTATTATGGTTTTTGCACCACTAATTTAGAATTTGTGATAACTAAAACATTTCAAAATCAGAAAAATTGATTCCACTTCCCATATTTTATAAATAATGAGCTAAGAATTTAAGAGATTTAATGACATACCTAACAGCTATCTGTCCTAATTCTTCTTTCCTTCACTTACAACATAAATATCTCCAACATTCCTTTAGATTTACTCCTTCAAACTCAACATCACAAAACCAAATTCATGACTTCCCCCAATAATGTTGCTTTTCCTTTCAAAGTCAATAGCATCACCATTTATATATAAAGATTCCAAGGAAAAAACTTCAAAATCTTTCTGGATTTTGGATGTACTCTCTCATTACTGAATAGTCACTAAATCCTGTCAATTTGCCCTGGCCAGGTTGTAGGTTCAATCCCAGTCAGGGCGCTCACAAGAGGCAACCGATCGATATTTCTCTCACATCTCTCTCTCAAATCAATAAACATATCCTCTGGTGGGAATTTTTAAAATCCTCTGAATTATATTTTGAATCCCTTGTATTCTATAGTCACTACTACTTTATTATTATAAGAGATCCTCATTAATTTATTGATATCTTTTATGAAGGTTTTCAAACTAAAATACCCACCTCCAACCTCAACTTTTCTCCACTTAATCCTGTATTCTATCAAATATCTTTGTAAAATGGAGACTGTTTGCCTGCTTAAAAATGTTCCACAGGTCCCAAGGACCTCTTACATTAAAACCCAACAACTTCAGCCTAGTATATAAGACCTCTGACAATTTGGCTCCAACCTATACATGTAGCTTCTTCTCTTACCTCTCCTGCTATGACATATGTAGTGTTTTAACCAAACCATATACTAGTAATACCTCATCATTCTCCAAATACACCTTATCCATTCATGCTTCTCTGTGTCCATGAAGATCTGATCTCTCTTTTGGGGGCATAGAAGTAACTCCTCCTTTGTTCACGTTCATTACTCTGTTCCCAACTAATTTTTCACATCCTTCAAGGACTAGCTTAAAATCAGCTCTTTGAGATAGTTTCTTACATCCCTCACAGCTAGAGGAATTTACTGCTCTTGTAGGATTTTATAGGTAATTCTATCATAGCAGTTATCATACTGTATGACAGTTAGCTATTATTGCCTGCCTGTAATCCTGGAGAGACTGAATTTTTTCAGGGCAGGGTTATGTCTTACAAATCTCTACATTTCTGCCCTAGGCGGATTGGCTCAGTAGATAGAGCATCAGCCCACGGACTGAAGGGTCCCGGGTTCGATTCCAGTCAAGGGCATATACCTCGGTTTCAGGTTCCCCAGCCCTGGTAGGAGTGTGTGCAGGAGGCAACCAATCAATGTGTGCCTCTCACATCAATGTTTCTCTCTGTCTCTCCCTCTCCCTTCCACTCTCTCTAAAAAAAAAAAAAAAAAAAAAAAAAAAAAAAAATCCCGGGGGGGGGATTAAAAAAAAAAAAAAAAAAAAAAAAAAAAAAATCAATAGAAAAATATCCTCGGGTGAGGATTAACAAAAAAGTAAAAAAAACAAATAAAACAAAGAAAAGGAAGTCCACTTTCAAAAAAAATCTATTTCTGGTGTAGTACATACAATAAACATTTAATATTAAGCATTAACTGGATGAATAGTGACAAAATCAGAACTCAAGTTATTAGACTCCAAGTTCTAAGCTTCTTTACTTTACATTTTACTAGAAATACGTATTGATTAAGAAACTTAATCCTCAAATCTGTCTTCGCCATTAGACCGTAAACTCTATGAGTGAAAGGAAATTACTGTCTGCCACTCTGAGCCCAATGCCTATAGTAGGGCCTTACAGAGTAGAATATCAATAAATATTCTAGTTAAATGAATAAATACCTAAATTAATTTCTAACTAAAACATCAGCATACTTGAAGAATGGGGCAATCAGTTAATTTTGTTTAATAACTGGTTAACCAGGAAGCCCTTTCATTCAGTTCTCTGGTTCAATTACTACATACAGCAACCTTATTTACACTGTGTATCTGATGGCAAGAGTCTACAGTGCCAGGAATCTTATTTTGAAAAGAAGTATGATCTATGTATTAATCATATCTATTGCTTCAAGTTGGCTCATTTCACTCATCCATTTCCTACCTAAACTCTGTAGTAATTTAACTTAACTCCTATGCCAGGACTTCAATAAACATCTGATGAACAAATAAAACTCTGTGTGTGTGTGTGTGTGTGTGTGTGTGTGTGTGTGTGTGTGTGTGTGTGTGTATACACACAATAAGACATTATAAGAGCTCAAATTCTTTTGAAAGTAGTAAGAATATAAGTGATATATAGATACATGCATAGACACAGAAAAAACACCCACTAGCAAATGAAAATAAATCCCAGGATTTTGCTACAAGCCATTTACTTGTAATAACAATAAGAACATGTATTTCCCTCTCATATGCCAAGAAACAAGAGTTTAAAATATTAGACTAGATCCTCCCCTCCTCTTCTCTGCAAATATTCTGTTAAAAATATCATCTATTCAATGTACAACTTCAAAATATACTTTCATTACTAATGTGTATCATCCCCTTTTCTTCAAAGTCCTACTACCAATCTATCATCACTTCAAATGGCTTGCAGGAAAAGGAACAAACAAAACACACACTCCTTCTAGGAGAATCGATTATACTACTCATGGCAAATCCACAGATCCATAAAGTCTTCAGGTTTATTGACTAGTTGATATAAAAATGAAATATCTCTGCTAAACCACTGCCCTTTAAAAATAAACTCTTATCAGTAAAACAAGTTATTTTCAATAAGTATACCCAGATATATAATAATAGAAAGAATCTTAAAGGTCATCTAGTCCAGTGGTTCTCAACCTTCTGGCCCTTTAAAACAGTTCCTCATGTTGTGACCCCCAACCATAAAATTATTTTCGTTGCTACTTCATAACTGTAATTTTGTTACTGTTATGAATCGTAATGTAAATATCTGATATGCAGGATGGTCTTAGGTGACCCCTGTGAAAGGGTCGTTCGACCGCCAAAGGGGTCGCGACCCACAGGTTGACAACCGCTGATCTAGCCTAATTAACCATATCTCATTGATTCATTTCCTAACATTCCTACCAAGTAATCTGATATACACTTTAACACTTCTTGAGAAAGGGAACTCATACCTCCAAAACAAGCTGATTCTATTTTTTTATTTCTTTACTACTAGAAAGTTTTCCTTTATTGAGCTAAAATTATTTAGTCTTTGTCATCCACCTACTTGTCTTCTATCCTTGACGGTTCACAAATCAATCAATAAATCTAATTTCATTCCCATATGAAGGAAGCCCTTCAAGTGAAGAAAGCTATCATATATATCCTGATTCTCTTTGTTCAGGTTAAAACTATCCAGGTTTTCAATGCCTCTCCATGGCATGGTTTTAAATTCCTTCAATAATTATAAAAAAGGAGGGAATGTTTTAGCATCCACCCTACCAACCATGAGTTTCAACGTGAGAATGCATATCGACCAAAAGAGTAATATGGAACTGTTATCCTCTTAATTTTTGAAACCTAAGAATAGAATACCCTTTTCTTCTATGAGTAGACGGCCATAATTGTCCAGGGAAGCTTGTAACCAATGTTTTATTGTTGATGAGGGAGAAAAAAAAAGTAGAGAAGACAGTAAAAAAAAAGTCTCTAAAATATAAGAGGCCCTCAGACTACACTATTCATGTATCAATTCTCTTTTCCTGCTAGAAAGTGCATACTTTATAGCAAGGTTATACTAGACATTTTATGTTTGTGTTTTTTAAAAAGAAAAAAACCATTTTTTTATAGCTGAAAAATCAGGTCAATATTTTCAATGTACTCATATACTTCATGTAGCTAAAATATGAAACTAAAAGACAGTTTAAGGAGCTCGGAGTTGGTATTAGGGTAGAGAATATCTAAAAAGTGTAACACTAGTAAAATAAATCAAAGCAGTCAGAAGTCAGTGCTACAAGTACCAGCTAAACCAAAAACTGGCTGAATGTACTTGACTAAACCACCTCAGAATACCCTTATCCGTTAAATGAAGATAAAGAATTAGGATCAGAAGTTCTCAAATGCTTTGATCTCAGGACCTCTTTACACTTAAAAAAGTACTGAGTACTTCAAAGAGCTTTTCTATCTATCCCTGGTTGCCATATTAGAAATTAAAACATAATATTTTAAATGTGTATTATTTTTAAATAATGGAACCATTAAATGTCAACATAAATAACATTTTAGAAAAATAACTGTATTTCCAAACTAAAAAATAATTAGTGATAAGAGTCACATTGTTTTATAATTTTTGCAAATCTCTTTAATGTCTAGCTTAATAGAAGACAGCTAGATTATCGTATGCTTAGGTAGTCAAACTATCACGTCATATAACCTCTGGAAACCACGTACATTCGGGAGAGAATGAAGAGAAGGGTGAACAATGTCTAAGTATCAATTTGAAATAGCTCTGCCCACTCAGACCCCCTGAAAAAGTCACAAACCACCCCCTCAGTCCTCCACCAAAGAGGTCCTGACCTACACTTTGAGTACTGCTGGACTAGACCATCTCTAATTCTCAATATCCACATGAAACCACACAGATGACAAGATATTTTTAAAGTTAAAAAAACTGAAAATATACTTATCTTCACCAGGAAGAATGCTCCACTATTATGATTCTAAGAGATTTCAGTGAGGTGGTCTTTTTTAAACCAACTATAAAAAGCCATTTCAGAAAGAAGCGTAAGATAAAAACAATGGAGAATACTCTTTGTTACTATGAAAATTCCTACATGGAGAAAAGGCTATCTAAATAATTTCCTTTATATCATAACACTAGTAACAACATTTTGCATGACAAAAATGACTCTTTTATATAACACATACAGATCCTCTACTAAATGTAAAGTACTATGCTAAGTGCAAAGCGGGAAGAACTTTATACTCTTGCAGAAGAGACCTGATATATACTCTAAAACTATGATACAAAGTTTTTTAAAAAAGACAAATACCATGAAATAAATTAGAAAAAAGCAATATGGTCATTCATAATCTTAAGGGTATCATGAGGATAATGTTAATATGTTTATGCTTAAAATATTCATTTATAAAGTCTAGGAACACAAGAAAATCTATTCTCTATATATTTGTCTATAAAGATATGTTTCATTAACTGAATTCAAAGTAATACATGTACCTTTCCAGAGGAAAAATTCAAATATAAGAAATAAAAACAAGTTTAACCTCTGACTTTGCACATAGCAATAATATCATTGTTGGCAGAATCAACAGTGACTCTGGCAAATAATTTTAACAGTACCTAAACACCTTTATTCTTCAATTTCATACTCAGACACAACTGACAAACAGAGTGATAAGATCAGAAAAGTAAGTACATTAAAATCTTAGAAACTCTGACTGAACCTTTCACACTTCGCTGAAAAAGTATATTTCACTAGCTAGACATTTTATATAATGGATGGCCATTCAACTGCAGTATCTAAATGAATAGTGTATCATATAGTTGCTTTCTCTTTAATATACAAATTAATTTAGAAGAATCATCTTTTTCCTGTGTAAAAAATGAACTCAGGCCTACTTTTTTCTCCTTTATTTGGGAAATATTCAAGAACACATAAAATAATCAAGCTGTTTCCCTTTAATTTGTAAATAACACTAACTCTGAGAATAATGTTAGCATTGTTTATTTAAAAATCTAAAGAAAACGGAAATATAAATTTTGGTAATACACATCTCGTTTTATGAATAATTACACTTTTCATGCATATAAAGCTAAGATAGTTAATAGGCTTTGTATCATGTCAACCTGAAAAACGATATCTGTTTAATATTTGTAAACTAAATAGAAGGTTTTCTGCCATGTTAACTCTAGCAATATTCCTTTTAGGTAAATATCTTTATTAAGATAAACATACAGTACTGAATATAAGTTTACATTTGAATATTTCTTTCCACTGAGCTCCTCCACCCCCAAAATATAAGGAGATCTTCCATACGTTTTTTAAAAATTCTATATTCATTTATGCTCCTTATTTTCACAGACAAAACAGGTGAAATAGCACCATCTGGTGGGTATCACCTTAGTTGTAAAATATTCTACATTTACCCTACTCGTACATCTATGAAAAACTGCATTAACAATAGGGAATTATTATAAAGTAGAATGAATGAATAATGAAAACTATCTTGATTAGCAACCCAGTATATACTTGAAAACTGAACCAAAGTTGCAGGCGTTGTTTTGTTTTTTTATTACAGTGATGTTAACCATTTTTGTGATGCCATTAAGGATAAAATCTCCTCAGTACTTCAACCTTGTGGTCTTAGCTTTAAAAAAGTGTGAATTTTTAATACAGAAATAACATTTTTTATATACTACATCTATAAATACTGTTCAATGAAGAGGATGAGATGTGAACATAATCTTCACAAAAGATAGTATCTGTTATTCATGTTTGTATTAGGGCTGATTTTGCTTTCAGTAGGTGTGTCTAAATCATCAACCATGGTTAGCAAGACTGATCCCAAGGTTTATTAACAATAAAAGCTTTCTGAATCCTAATAGTGTGTTTGATAATGATAAAAACATAATTTAGGTCATAATTTTATAAGCTAAGTAAACATGTAACAAATGAAAAGGAACATAAGCTGAAGACAAAATTAGAAATAAGGTCAGGTTATTTATTTTGGTAAATTTTATAACAGATTCTTAAAGGTGAAATGAAGAAGAAGAGCAGGATCAAAATACTGAAGCCAACAAAAAGTATATTTTTATGCCCTTTTATCTAAAATTATAATTAAAATTATATTTTTCCAATAACTACTGGTTAAGAACATACTATGTTACGCTATGTATACAATGGAAAGCAAGCACAAACATACAAAGATATAAACCCATTTTCTCTGTAGCTTACAATGTAGGTATACTTCCCAGTTAAAACAATTATGAAAATATATATGTAATTTTAGAACATACTTTTTATAGATTACCAATTTCAGATAGAACAACAAAAGTCCCCTCATTTATAATGGAAGACAGTAAAATTAAGTTCTCAAGTTGATCAACAAATATAAAGGCCTACTAAGTACTAGGAATACAAATGACAGTTTCTATCCCTAAATAACGTTTAATCATTTTTAAATATCTGATGAATTTCCTATAGGAAAAACAATAAATTTAGACTATGCTAATGCCTGAGAGCATAATTACAATGAACAAGGAAAACAAATTTAAAAAGATGCAAAAGACAGTAACAGTTAAAAACAATATGAAAGTACTGAAGAGAGGCTAAAAATTACCAATTTTCCAGCAATGTTTTAAATTAGACACTACTATAATCTTACTTTTTCCAGAGATTACTCAATTCTACTTTTATTCTTTCTTCAAGGTCAATTGGACCCATAATCATCTCTTTCATCCATTGCTAATCTATACCTTTTAGGATAGGAGATAATATTTTCCTTTTATGAAGAGCTAATGCTACCGTTATTGAGTGACTGAGTAAAATAATTCCAAACAAGTAACTGAGTAATAATTTATAACAGTCTGGAATAAAATTCCCCCAACTATTAAAGACTTTAAACCAAAACACAACAATACAGCCATGCACTGTTTACAATGGAGATACATTCTGAGAAACATGTCATTGAGCAATTTCATCATTGTGCAAAGATCACAGAGTGTATATTCCCAAACCTAGATGGTATAGCCACTACATACCCAGGCTATATGGTACAGCCTATTGCTCCTAGGCTACAAACCTGTACAGCATGTTACTACCAGTATACTGAATACTGTAGGCAGTTATAACAGCAGTAAGTATATCTAAACATGTCTAAACATTAAAAAGAACAGTAAAAATGTGTTATAAAAGATAAAGAATGGTATGCCTATATGGGGCACTTACCATGAATGGAGCTTGCAGGAATGGAAGTTCTTCTGGATGAATCAGTGAGTGAGTGGTGAGTGAATGTGCCATACACCACCACAGACTTTATAAACAGATACACTTAGGCTACACTAAATTTATAAAAAAAAAATTCTTCTTTCTTCAATAAGTTAACCTTAAGTTGCTATAACTTTTTTACTTTATGAACTTTAAAATTTGTTAAATGTTTCAACTATTTTGTAAAACATTTAGATTAAAACACAAATACATTGTAGAGCTATACAAAAATACTATCTTTATTTGTATCCTTATTCTATAACATCTTTTCTATTTTTATAATTATAGTTATTTTAATTATATAATTAATTGCATAATTA
>NW_005357076.1:4065406-4069260 GCF_000412655.1 Myotis brandtii
CCACCCACATCTTGTCCCACTGGAAGGTCTTCAGGGGCAATAACATGCATGGTGCTCTCCTATGATAACAACGCCTGCCTTCTTCTGGAACACCTCCTGAAGGACCTGCCAGGCTCTTCTTGAAGAGGTGTCACTCTTTTCAGAAATATGTCCATGTGGTTTGCTTCATTTGTTTCTTTTGGGTGGGGTGTTAATTTATTTTTATTGTTGAAGGTATTACAGACCTCCCATTTTCCCCCCTCTACCCAGTTCCTACCCCATCCCAGGCCTTCTACCACACTATTATCTGTGTCTTGTTTCTTTTTTTCATCATAGATTTGTTTTTAAGCAGATAATGCACCGTAAGCATTTCTCTATTAATGAAAACCTTTCAGTGTTGGGATCCATACTTCAAACTTTTTAAGCAGCTTCTTCAAATCTGTAAGAACTTCTACTAAACCCTTCACTGTTAATTTTTTTAAGGTTATTCTTCTTTTTCTTCTCCTGTTTCCTTTCCTCTTGCCTCTTCTTCAGCTATCACTCCTGTTCCAACAACTCTTTATCTAGTTCCTCAGGGGCCACCTCTAGGAGGTCCTCAATGTCATCCTCACCCACACCCAGGCTAAAGTTGTTTGCCATCTCAACCAAAGCCTCGTTGATTTCTGCAACCACTTGTCCTTGGCAAATCACTTGAAGTTAGGGACAAACCTCTTGAGTGTCTTCGTCCAGATGCCATTCATACACTGCTTGGTGACATCATCCCAAGTCCAAGCAAGGTTCTGTCTGTATACAGTCATCGATGTTGTAATCATTCAAGAATTGTATTCAGTTTCTTCCTCAATTGCAGCAATAGCCTGGGCAAAGGTCCCCCTCAGATAATAGGGCTTAAAAGCTGCTCTAACTCCTGATCCATTGGTTGGATCAAAGAGGTGGTGTTTGGAGGCAGAAACACCACTCTGATATTGGGATGAAGATAACCATGGAAAGGAGGATGTCTGGGAGCATTATCAACAATCAGCAAAATCTTGAAAGGCATCTTATTAACCTAACAACAGTACTTCTCCATTTCACTGACCTAGCAACTCAAGAGGACATTTTGAAAGAGAAACTGGGTCATCCATAACTTCTTATTGCTCCTGTAGTACACTGGCAGTGTGTGCTTACTGATATGCTTATCTACAGTTTCCAAAAATTCTTCAGCTGCCTTTACATCAGCACTCACAGACACACCACTCACCTTCACATACTATAAAAACAATATAATCAAGAGATGCAGTAAACACAATATGTGTAACACAACATACTGTTTTATAAGACTTTTTTTATAAGTAAAAAGAATATACTATAAAATAATGAAAGAAGTATAGTCTAGTAAATACTATACTATAAGCCAGTAACATAGTTGTTTACTATCTTATCAAGTATTATGTACCGTGCATAATTGTATGTGCTATACCTTTATTTTTTTTAAATATATTTTTATTGATTTCAGAGAGGGAGAGGGAGAGAGATAGAAACATCAATGATGAGAGAGAATCATTGATCAGCTGCCTCCTGCATGCCCCCCACTGGAGATCGAGTCTGCAACTGGGGCATGTGCCCTTGACTAGAATCAAACCCAGGACCCTTCAGTCCTCAGGCCAACACTCTATGCATTGAGCCAACCCAGCTAGGGCAATGTGTGTTATACCTTTATAAGAATGGCAGCACAGTGGGTTTTTTTAGCACCAGCATCACCACAAACACATGAATAATGTGTTGTGCTACAATGTTAAGATGGCTGCAATGTTACCAGGTGATAGAAATTTTCAGCTCCATTATAATGTTACTAGTGACTCAGTGCATGGATTCATGCACATTGAAAGGAAATTAATTAGAAGGTGGCCAGCGGGGTGGGACTGCTCTGGAGCCAACTCCCTCGGTCCCTCCCCAGCCGACCACACCTGGGGCGGCACCAAGGCAGAGTGAGTGGGATCCCTCCAGCAGGTGGGGTCTCTCGTCCTGGCCTGCAAGAGGGCATTCTGCAAAGTTGCTGTCGTACAGGGTGTGGAATGCAAACACAAGTGTGCAGTAAACCAGATTCTGAGCCAACAGTGCCCCAGCAACAACATAACCCATGGCCGAAGGTAGAATCCCGCAGCCCCACGAGGAATTGGGCTCCCTCCTCTCTGGTTTCAGGGTGAGTCACCAGAGGACTGCCTCTGCCAAATCACTGTAGCTCAGCAGCTCCTGTGTTGAGCATCTGCACCCTGGTGGTCAGTGCACATCATAGCGAGCAGTCAGACGGTGGGAGGGACACTTAGCATATTAGTCTTTATATATATATGACCATCATCGTGCATGCGGTCCATCATCAATGGAAACTTCGTTATCGTTATGCTGAGCACGACTGTATCATAATGTTTTCAGGAGGCAGTAGAAATGTAACCAGCTTCCTCATTGTGATCCCCTAAAAATATGCAGCATCTCCTCTTAAATACCAAAGCATTAACCAAAGCAGCTGTTTATACTGCATACAATTTTTCGGAATGTATTTTTCTACCTTCCTTGATTTAGAGACAGTAAAAAATTCTATTTTAAAAAGTGCCCTGCTGTGTTGCTAAGGATAAAATCAAAGAGGAGCTGAAAATTATGTCAAGACAAAAGGAAGTAATATTTTCCATGGGGCTACCTAAGTATGTATATCCCCTTTCAAATCTGAAGATAACAAAAATCTTCCATGCTTTAAAAAATATTCACTAAATTTCACACATTTTTATATCTTGGTTACTGTCAGTGAAGGACTTTAAATTTTAAATTTTTTAATTTTCTCCAATGTGCACAGTAATAAGAAATACAGATTACACCAGAAGATAGTTTTAGGAAGTCTCTCACTCAGGCAGTTTGTAGATATGGCCCTGATCGCTTTATTTCCAGGGAAATCTGACAGAACTTACAATGTTGAAAATAAAATAAAATGCTTTATTTTAAACACTGTATTACACTGTTGGTTCCCAAACCAACAGCCATTTCCCTTTTCCAAAGGAACTCCAAAGTTTCTTCAGTTATTAGAATAGAAGGCTTTGTGCTTTAGCCTATGGAATGGTGCTTGATTAGAAATCATGATAATTCTATTTTCTTTGCCAGTCCCTGGTTTAGGAATGGGAATATGATGCAATGGAAGCCAATGATAAATTAAGGAAATATCTGCTGAGGTAATTCTGAGGAAGCTCTTCTTGCTCTTAAAAAAGACCACAAGATTTTTCTGCGAGTCTCGAGATATTCTCAACTATATCAGAGCTCTAAGAACAGCAACAGCCATTTGTAACCATGAAAAGTTTCAGCCTAAAAGACAATGGGAATGGGAAGCAGAAAAACATAAAGACCCAGGGTTCCCTGATGATGTTCCTGAAGCACTGAATTAACCAACCAATTAACCAGCCCTCACCTCCATATTTATTATACTAAATAAAAGTTTCCATTTATAGACTGTCATTTTGTTTTGGGTGTCTATAACTTACAAAGGCATCATAATACGAGTAGTATATAAATCTCCTGACTAGTTCTGAAAGTTTATGCCCTCATCTACTACATATTTTTTAAAAATAAAAAAGTTCTGCTCTAGCCAGTTTGGTTCAGTGGATAGTGCATCGGACTGCAAACCATAGGGTCCCAGGTTCGATTCTGATCAAGGACACGTACTTCAGCCCTGACCGGTTTGGTTCAGTGGAGAGAGCATCAGCCCATGGACTGAAGGGTCCCAGGTTCAACTGTGGTCAAGGGCATGTACCTTGGATGTGGGCTTGATCCCAGTAGGGGGTGTGCAGGAAGCAGCTGATTGGTGTTTCTCTCTCATCGATGTTTCTAACTCTCTATCCCTCTCCCCTCCTCTCTGT
>NW_005357076.1:4069983-4110100 GCF_000412655.1 Myotis brandtii
CTGGCCAGGCACCCCAGTGGGGACCCCCACCCTGAAGGGGGTGTGATCAGCCTGCAAACACCCATCAGCCCCTCACCCAGGATGGCCAGGCACCCCAGCGGGACCCCCACCCTGATCCGGGACACCCTTCAGGGCAAACCAGCCGGCCCCCACCTGTGCACCAGACCTCTATCCTATATAATAAAAGGGTAATATGCAAACTGACCCTAACAGCATAACGACTGGAAATGACTGGTCACTATGACACACACTGACCACCAGGGGGCAGACGCTCAATGCAGGACCTGCCCCCTGGTCGTCAGTGTGCTCCCACAGGGGGAGCTCTGCTCAGCCACAAGTCTCTTATCTAGCTACTCCAGGACCTCTGAGAGGATCAAATGAGATGAGGCACAGGAAAACGCTTCACAGACATTTGGTTACAGTGTAAAGTGTTTCCACCTGAGGCTAGTTGTTGCTAGAGAGAGGAAGCCAGGTGTTGCTATGTGATATCATTACCTGGACGGAGGGAAGAACACTTAGCATATTAGCCTTTTATAGGGGCCCGGTGCACAAAGATTCGTGCAGGGGGGAGGGGGTCCCTCAGCCCAACCTGCACCCTCTCCAATCTGGAAGTTTCTGTCTGTCTTTGCAATCATATGAGCGAATTGTCTGAGACCCCCAACCCAGTTTGGTTTGTTGCTCACAGAATAATAGGGGCATTTTTTTTTTCTTTGCTTCATTGGTGGAGATTTCCTGAACTTTTAGGATATCTTCCCTTTAATTTTTCCTAGACACTCTGATTTTACTTATGTCTCTCACCTTTGCTTTCCCTCCATCCGCCACCGCAACAGTAACTTGCTCCAGGCTCACTTTGCTCTAGTGTCTAGGAGACCCGTCTGCCACCAGAACTACAATTCCCAGCATTCCTGGTGCTCCCCATGCTCTGGGCTTCCGCTTCCAGTCCTGGGGCTGCCATCAGAACTACTATTCCCAGAATTCCTGGTGCTCCCCGCGCTGGGAGCAACCAAGGGATCCACGGCCCCCCAAGCCTCTGGCTCTCCTGCTGTGTTCTCCACCTGGCAACCGAGGGAGCCACATCCCCCTAAGAGAGCAACTGAGGGAGCGACATCCCCCCAAGCTGCCGGCTCTCCCGCTTCTGCTCTCTGCCTGGCACCTGTGTATGCAAATTAACCCGCCATCTTTGTCGGGTTAATTTGCATTTTCACTCCTGATTGGCTGGTGAGCGTAGTGAAGGGATGGTCACTACATGTTTCTCCTTTATTATACAGGATAGGTGGATATATATGTATGTATGTATTTAAAAAGGGGGGGCACACACTTCAGTTGCAGGCTTCTCCCTGGCTGGGCCCTGGTTGGGGCATGTGCAGGAGGCAACCAATCGATGTGTTTCTCTCACATTGATATTGCTCTCCATATTTCCCTCTCTCTTCCACTTTCTCTAAAAATCAATAGAAAAATATCCTCAGGTGAGAATTTTTTTAAAAAATTTAATGTTAAAAAAAATTCTAATTAACCCAAAATTTCTCCCAGATCCAGACCCCTATAAGAGGGCAGTCACAGACATTATTCCAAATTTATCACCAACACTAGAAGGCTGCTAGAATTAGAGGCACTTATAAACAATCCACCCAAATGTTGGAGAAAAACAATGCCTTTTGTTCTCTGCTAAAAAAAAAACCACAAAAAACTTAAGTTGGTAATATATAAGGAATAATGAAAGAGGCAATGAATTATAACTTAGGAGTCTAGCTGATTTTCTTAAAGGAATCTGCTGTGAAATTTTATTATATTTATGAAGAGATAACTTAGATATAAAAAAATAAAACTGACCATATGTTTTCACTATATGTAAAATCTAAATAACAATGTAAATGAACAAACTTAACAGACTCATAGTTAACTTATTTTGAAATTATTTAAAATTTACAAAGATATTGTAAGAATTGTACAAATAATCCCTATATACTCTTCACCTAAATTTACTTAATAGTTAGCATTATAATACAAGTTGACTTATCTCTCTCATTATACATATACTAGAGGCCTGGTGCACAAAATTCGTACACTCGGGGGATCCCTCAGCCCGGCTTGCGCCCTCTCGTAGTCCAGGAGCCATCAGTCAGCCATTCTTAGCGCTGCCACGGAGGCAGGGGAGGCTCCCGCCAACACCACTGTGCTCGCCAGCCGTGAGCAGCGCTCCCCTTGTGGGAGCACACTGACCACCAGGGGGCAGCTCCTGCACTGAGCATCTGCCCCCTGGTGATCAATGTGCATCATAGCGACCAGTTGTTCTACACTTCGATCAATTTGCATATTAGCTTTTTATTATATAGAATACTATTTATTATTACACTTAGTTATTGCTGAACCATTTGAGTATGTTGCAGACATTAACACCACTTACCTCCAAATATCTGAGTGTTATTTCCTAAAAATAAGACCACTTCATGACCACAGTACATTTATCAATTTAGGATATTTAACATTGCAACAATACTATTACCTAATGTATAGTCCATATTTAATTTTGCCAGCAACATCCTTCATAATACACCCCTCCCCTCAGGATTACATTTACCTGTTATTTTCCTTGGTTTCTCATAACCTGGAAAAAATTCTGTCTTTATATTTCACAGCAGTGACTCTTTTAAAGAGTACAGGCCAGCTGTTTCATTGAATTTGGGTTTTTCTGATTTTCCCTAACAATCAGACCCATGCTTTTTTTTTTTTTTTTTGTAGGAATACCACACATGATAGTCTGTCCTTTATCAGAAAGCACTTGATGTCAATTTGTATTTGAGAAATTTTAAGTGGCAAACATGTTTTTATTTTTATACTTTTATAATTAAGTAAATGTTTAAAATTCATTATTAATAAGATGAGGCTAATTTTTAAGTTAACATAAAGAAAACTTTAAATAAATAACAAAGAAAGTATTAACACTGGAAAGTACTACTATCCTCCTTTATCAGAAAGCACA
Organism: Myotis brandtii; assembly: GCF_000412655.1. Taxonomy (NCBI): domain Eukaryota; kingdom Metazoa; phylum Chordata; class Mammalia; order Chiroptera; family Vespertilionidae; genus Myotis; species Myotis brandtii. Next base: position 4,072,964 of record NW_005357076.1, read on the forward strand.
TGATGTCAATTTGTATTTGAGAAATTTTAAATGGCAAACATGTTTTTATTTTTATACTTTTATAATTAAGTAAATGTTTAAAATTCATTATTAATAAGATGAGGCTAATTTTTAAGTTAACATAAAGAAAACTTTAAATAAATAACAAAGAAAGTATTAACACTGGAAAGTACTACTATCCATATGACACATAGGTTAAACCAAATTCAAAATGACATGGAATTAAGTAGCCAATAACAATGTAAAGGAAGTCCACTCCAGATTTCTTCCGAGACTAATGGAAGATGAGCTAGTTATCCTTAAAGATTGTGAAAAGGTAACTGATTAAAAGATAAAAACTATAAAAACTCCCAACAAAATACTTATGCATTGATACAAACATTTTACTGATACAGGAAAACAATATTACTATTTCAAGAGGATAATATTGGTTTTAAAAATAACAAAGGATGGATTTGTTATATTAATAAAACTGTTTCAATCACATTCTTTCAAATAATTCTCATGTATCAAAGTTATCAAATATAAAAAGACTAAGAATCATCCTTATTCTTCGTGTCACCATAATGCATGCCAGTGCTTATGTAAACTATATCATACTTCAACAGAATAATCGATGTTTAGTATTAACAAAGGATTTAAAGATAATTATCCTACAAAATTGTTTAAAAGCTTATTCATGCATGATCCTAGTTCTTGCCTATCCTCATTATTATGTTATGTACATGGTCCCTAGTTTTATGGTTGACATGAGCTTGCCCATGTTTCTAAATTCCATCTAAGAAGCCTTATCACATTTTCTCTGCCTTCATTCTAGTAGGAAAACATCTTTGAAGAGCTAATTATACAAATTTAATATTTAAATATAAAGTAGTCTGAGAAAGAACAGAGATAAAGTAATGGTAAAAGAAGTAACCATCCACACTCCTGCAAAAGGATATTTTTCACCGAAATTTTCCATCAGGCTTTTTTCCACTTCCTGTGGTCTTACCCAACACAGACTTACAGACCTAAAAATCACAAGTCTCTCTGATATTCCCAAATAAAGCATTAAAGTAGTAGGAATGTTTGAAGAAAGTAGTCTAACTTCATATATGCTATTAAAATTTAGTATATACAAAGTGAAACACTTTTATAGAGATAATATTTTCACAAGAAAAACACTAGGAAGTGATTAAGACATAAAAGTAAAATTTAAAAGAAAATTTTAAAATCTATTCTAGATAATGTTTCAATCACTTTGCTAAATAACTGAAAAAGTCAGGTTGCAATCTTAATGAAGTTCTACAGAGGGAGCTAGCACCATAAAGAATAAATTTTTAACACAGAACTTCAAGAAAAGACCTAGCCTGTTGGAAATACTGGATTCATCAACGTGAGCTCAGAGTATCCTCTAAGATTTTACCTTAGCCATCAAAAACACAGTATTACCTACAAACTAGGGCACAGTTCTAGTAAACCATATTAAAGCTTATAAAATGTCATATCCATCATAAATACCTTCAAACACTTGTGAGGTAGGTATATTTGTTTTAAATATCATTCCTCCAAAAATGTAAAAAATATTCTCTCCAAAGTTACTGAACTTAGTCTAAGTAAAAAGCAACAAAAAAGATCTAAAATCAAATCACAGTCTATCCTTTTCTACTATACAAGTTAGAGCCCTTTCCAACCCTCAATTTTTCTATAAAATGGGAGTATATATGTACCTCAAAAGGTTGCTGTGAAAATTAAATTAGAGCATGAAAGTAATTAAAATAATGTTCTCTTCTCTTGTTCTTTAATACATAAGTGTTATTAAATTGCTCAATACTTTCCAAAAAGAAATCAATAATTATATTCAGTAGAGAAAGTATTTTCAAGGATTAGATTAGTTGCTAATAGATACTAAAATTTTCCCCAAACTCCCAAATCCAGATAATCCTCCAAAAGTCTAATTCAATCTTTAAGGGGATATGAACAGTGCTAGCATACCCTTACTTTATTTTTCAGTTAGATATCTGTCATAGTTTCAGTCTACAAATATTCCTGTTTGTTTTAGAACCAGGAGAAAAATAGGTCAACATACCAGCAGTTTCTGTTCTCTCCGTTCCATACTGATCCCACCGAGTATTCACCCCATAGATATCACATAGTGAAATACTGTCAAGTAAATTGTTCACTGCAAAAAAATCAATGAACTACACATGGACTGCAAAGCTCTGAATAAAGTTCCACGTAACACCTTACCCTTCCCACTCCCCGACAAAATCAAAGAGGGAGAGAGCAAATAAGACCAATATCCTTTTTTGTTTCTAAAGAATTTTATGCCAGAAACTCAAACTATACCCACATGGATTAGTGAGTTAACTAAAAGAAAAACAGCTAATTAAATAAATCATTTGCTAAATGGATAATAAAATAGCAAAGCACTAATGTAATCTCACAATGATATATATCCAGCGACCGAACGGCAGAATGACCAGAATGACTGGTCGACCAGTCACTATGACACGCACTGGTCAGACACTCAACACGGAGCTGTCCCCTGGTGGTCAGTGCACTCCCACAGTCGGAGCACCGCTCACCTGACTAGATGAGCGGCGCTCCCACAGCAGGCCGATCCCCGCTGGACATGCCCCCACCAGTGCATGAACCCGTTGAAAGACATCTTCTCCAAGAGCAGAAGCCAGTTCAAGAGGTTTTTATAAACATCATCGTACTCACACCTATATCACAACAAATCTTTGCATGATTCTTTATAGTTCAAAACTTTTTCATATATATAATTTCATCTAATCTTTCCCTAATGAAATAAAATAGAAGTATCACCATTTTACAAATAAGAATATTAAATTCAGATTAAGTGATTAAACTAAACCATATAGTTTGATACTGTGTTACATTTCCCAGAATTTCCTTCCCTATATGGTTTCAGGTTAGGATTAGCCACAGGAGAAAGTTGTATACAATTTGGGAGTTGCAAGTAAAGCAGCTGCCATTTCACTACAAAGGTAGTAAACTGTCAAAGGTAGTAAAAGACAGACAATAAGGGGTGGGCAGTTTGTCCTACTTATCCCACTCTACCTCCAGCTCTCCTTTCCAATCAGGCCCAGGCCTATCACCAGATTGTCAATGAAAACCCAATACAGGTGGTAACTGCAAAGAGCCAACAACCCACCCACCCACTTCACAGTTCCTGCAGACATGCATAGCTGCTTCTTAAAAGCTCCAATTCATTCACCTACACCAGAAGTGGTTAGTGAGTTTTCTCTGACCCTTTTTGGGCCTTTACTTCTCTAGTTTTTCCCACAATTGAAAAAGGTTTAATTCCTATAATAAATTCCTTATTTCTTAATACTCATAGCGGAATCGAATCCTAACAGATACATCAAGGTTATAGTCCGTGGCAAAACTCATACATAAACTAAGTTTTTTCTAATGCTAAGACAAGGCACCACAAATTTCTACAAAGGGTTTTAAGATTCACCACTAATGACAAATATTTTTCATTCACCTATCATGTATACATGAATATAAGACCTAGTTGAATCCTAAAATTATCTCTTGTAATGAGTTCTTGTCCTTTATGACAGGGTTAATACTTTTCTTTTAAACAATAAAATATTGAAGCAAACCTTTCAGAAGATTTATCATCCAGGTATAACCGATTAAAAAAACTATGAAATCCTAGAATTTTCAAGGGAGAGGACAGTCAAAAGTTCAACAAAAAGGATGAATTCTGGTTACTTGAGAACCATTTATGGAATATGTATAAAAGCCTGAAATGAATTCAATCAATGCTAGTTTGGAATTCTCACAGTACTCACATAATGGTATTAGTAAAAAAGAAGCAAAGAAATCAAACACAAATTTAGTTCTTATTCCTGGAGGCACAGTCTCACTAGCAAAAATGGTAATTATTATTATACAAAGCTTTATAAAGATTAATTTTAAAAGCAACATAAAGGCTACCTTACAAAGATCAGAGTAAGATCAGACTATATATAAAAATCAATTAAAAAAAGTTTCTCATATAAAAGGCATTTGTAGTTTAGGATTAAATTTCCAAAGAAAACATCATACATGTAGTCAAACAACTTAGATTAAAAAAAACTGTTGTGTTCTAGAAAAAAGGGTTCTAATGGTCAAAGATGTCGATGATAAAGAGTCTGAATGCTCAAGAAAATGAGAGTAAAAAAGAAAAAAGTATTTTAAAAAAATCACTGCATATTTAGGGAACGGCTAGTATAACAGTAAAAGCACTAAAATGGGAATCAGGAAACTTGAGTTCTGGTCCAGCACTTGTCATTAAAGTGCAACCTATACAAGTCACTTTATTACTGTGAATTTCACTCAATTTCATTATAAATTACAGATATTAGTTCTAAAGTTCATTTCTAGATTCAAAGTTCTGTAATTTAAAAGATATGAAAAAAGTGGCCTTTAAGAGACCATAAAAAAATGGTTATGATATTTAGAATATCATCCAGTGACCGAACGGCAGAATGACCAGAATGACTGGTCGACCAGTCACTATGACATGCACTGGTCAGACACTCAACACGGAGCTGTCCCTTGGTGGTCAGTGCACTCCCACAGTCAGAGCACCGCTCACCTGACTGGGATGAGCGGCGCTCCCACAGCAGGCCAATCCCCGCTGGACATGCCCCCACCAGTGCATGAACCCGTGCACTGGACCTCTAGTTGAAAAATAATAACCATTTAACCTTGCTGGTACTAGGTGTTCTTTATTTCAATTCTGACTTTCTGCTTGCCAGATTGTTTTTCCCTTTTTTGATTAAGCAAATACATTTTACCATCAACAAAATCTATTAGCTTTACAAGCAATCAGTCCTTATATTATTCTTATAAAACAATCTTGAGGTTTTCAAAGAACTGCTAAGTAACAAAATTAATAATAATGGATATAAGAGCATATCAGATGTTACTGATTATCTCAAACCAAACTGCTCTTAACATATTCTCAAACACGTCACTTAAATACTTGTAAATCTCCCCTGCTAGTTTAAAAATTGGGCACTGTTCCCTAAAAAAATTATAATTCTTTTACACTGAACCAAAGATTAAGGTCTAACAGTGTCCTTTCTAATACTCAGGATTCATTCCCCTGACATAACTCATTTATTTTCTCCCATTTTGTAATAATCATAAATTGACCCCAAAATTTTGAAATGTAATATAATTACGACAAGACAAAATTTTAAACTTTAAAGGGGTAATTCTGAAAAAAATAATTTTACTCTTTGACATTAAAAAAAAAAAAGCTAATTTATTCACCTGGCCAGCGTGGCTCAGCAGTTGAGCATCGACCTATGAACCAGGTCATGGTTTGAGTCCCAGTCGGGGGACATGCCCAGGTTGTGGGCTCAATAAAGAGAATTCATTCAAGATCTGAAGAGAAAATATACCTCATATCTACAATAGCGTACACTGCTTATAAAAATTCATTCTTTATCTTGGCAGCTATCTTAAAAAGTCAGGTAAATAAACATGAATCTTTTTTAAAGAGGCCTTCCCCGTGCCTTATATAGTACAGCAAACCAAAAAAAAAATCCTCAGCTATCAAGTTACTCAGCCTGTGTTAAGTGGCAGGGATATTTCTGAATTTATTTATATTACCTTTGGTATTTGTCCCTAACTCCAGCCAACTTTTAACTTTCCTTATCTTAATCTTCATTCAAGGTAATATACAATTTAGCTATTCATAAAACAAACAGAAATTTATGGAAACAAAATGGTTCCATAACTGTAGATATGTCCAATAGGAAGACCCCACAATTACAAAATCTTCAATTATGAAAATTTTTAAATGTGAAGCAATATTAAATTGGAGAGTTAGTCTCCATTTATAAATGAAGTCAGTATCTTTTCTTTAAATAGCGCCTAGCACACTGACTGGTAACTGGGTAGAAAATATTTATTGAATGAAAAGTGATGTTTTACTAATTTATTTTAAATTACTCCATTCAAAAACTAAAACTCTAATAGACTGAGAAAATCTATAGAAGACTAATGAAATTAGTTGATTACTGGACTACATATAGAGCAAAGTATAAATTACATAGTTTCATATTAATCCCACCACAAATTTAATTGTTTAGCTTTCCGTACTTAAAATCACCCCGGAATCATCAGTATGTAGATTAGAAAACAAGAACCTGAGAGAAACCTTCCTGCTTACAGAGACAACTGACACTGTCATTACTGTCCAGCCCCGTCCCACCCAGGACGTGAATCATCCCTTGGGCCAATGTATACAAACTGCAGATCTACCCACCCGTTAGTCACTTAGTAGCTCTCTGGGTTACCAGATCCACTGTCACGGTAACACAATGCTTGTGTTCAAGTAAACCTTATAGTAGACTACTGTTATGTCACAATGCCATCAGTCTGCCCCAGACAAATAACAAGTATATTTGTAAAGCAAGGGTGACTAAGGGTATGTGGAATCTGAATCACCACGTTTCAGAAGCTAAGAATATTTTAAATAAAAACACAGTTAGTATTTAATATATTAAGTATTATCAAGACAATCAGAGTTACTGTAGTCTTATTGATACACATAGAATTAAGGTACATTTTCAAAAGGCAGCTAATGTGATGGTGTCACTGCATTTTTTGCAATATCATGATGAATCAAGACTGTCTTGAACAGATTAACATTTAGAAGCAATAATGTTTTATGAAAATAAAGCATGGAATTAGTAACTGGAGAATTAAATTTTATTTATATGGACATCTTATGGTATTTTAAAAAGCTTAGTCTTGAGCACAAAGAGATCTTGGCTATTTTAATTGTAAGGACACAATGAGATTATTTATAAGTAGCTCTTATGAAGGGCTAGTGTTTCAGTGGCAGGCATATTCAACTGAGAGTTTTCTTTAGTGTATAGATCAAAAATTACAAGGCAGAGAGCCAGCAGCCACAAGAACAAAGATAATCAACTAATGCCAAATCAATTAAGTCACAATACTAACAAGTATAAGAACCTTGCTATGTAATTACTAGTTATTAAGAAGGAAGACTTCACCCGGCCAGTATGGCTCAATGGTTAAGCATCAGCCCAGGCACCAATAAGTCACCAGTTTGATTCTTGGTCAGGATACATGCCTGGGTTTTGGCTCCATCCCCAGTAGAGGGAGTGCAAGAGGCAGCCAATTGATGTTTCTCTCTCATGATGTTTCTCTCTCTCTTTCTCTCTCTCTCTCTTATATATATATATATATATATTTATTAATTAATTAAAATTGTGGCCCTGGCCAGGTGGCTCAGTTGATTGGAGTATCAGCCATACACCAAACAGTTGCAGGTCAGATTCCTGGTCAAGGTCCATACCTAAGTTGCAGGTTCAATCCCTGGTCAGGGCACTTATGGGAGGCAAGTGATCCATGTTTCTCTTTCTCTCTCTCCCTCTTATTATAAAATCAATTTTTTAAAAACCGTATATCCTCAGGTAAGGATTAAAAAAATAATAAATAAAACTGTGCTCTTTCAACCTTTAGACATACATTATATTTGCTTACTTAGTTCACCATTATGACTATAAAGTTGAAAAAGTTCATCTTGTAATAGATAAGTATATTAAATTAACACTTTAAATTTAGTGAATTTAGAATTTATTTCATTGTTATTTTTTCCAGTCATAGAAATAGAAATTCCAGATAAACAATTCATAAGTTTTATATGTCATGCCATTCTGAGTTATATGACAAATCTCATGCTGTCCAGCCCCGTATCCGTACCACCCAGGACGTGAATCATCCCTTGGCCCAATGTGCCCAAGCTGTAGATCTACACACCCGTTAGTCACTTAGTAGCTCTCTGGGTTACCAGACCCACTGTCACGGTATCACAATGCTTGTGTTCAAGTAACCTTATAGTAGCCTACTGTTATGTCACAATGCCTACGTCATTCACCTCACATCATCTCATCATGTAAGCATTGTATTATCTCACATCATCATCATTAGAAGGGTGAGTATAGTACAATGAGATAGAAAGAAAGAGACCACATTCACATAACTTTTATTATAGTATGTTGTCATAATTATTCTATTTTATTAGTTTTTATTTTTAACCTATTGTGTATAATTTATAAATTAAACTTCACCGTGTGTGTGTGTGTATGAAAAAAAACATAATATGTATAGCATTTGGTACTATCTGTGATTTCAGGCATCCACTGCAGGTCTAGTAATGTATCCCCCATGGAAAAGGTAGGATTACAGTATTATCAAGTGTGGTTCAATCTGGAGTTAGCCTCTAATTCCTCAAATTCTTAATTCTATAGTATTATTTGACAGGAGGTAGCTGCATAACAAGATTATCAAAATTTTCTTACAGCACGGGGGGGGGGGGGGGGGGGGGAAACAAGCAACAAAATTGAAACATACAAAATATTTTTAGTTTCCCTCTCCGACAGTCTAATGATACTAAAAAGGTTAAGGTAAGGTGAATTTAAAGAGCTCCCAAATTAGTAATTCTTAATTAAAAACTTCACAGTTCCTGTGAGATAGTAATTTTTAAAATACCACTGTAGGACAGCAAAATAGGGATGGAAAATCCCAGAATCACATATAAAGTTGTTTTTATCTGAAAGACAGAACCCTAAGAACATTAAATCTTTAAAAAGAAAATTTTACTCACATTTTAAACCTTTTAAGATGCTTTACCTATGCTAAATAAGGACTAGGCATTTTTTCATAAGGCAACAAAAGAAAAATATATATATTTCTCTATCATAAGCATGAGGAGGGGAAGTCAATTAAGTAAGAGCCAAAAATTAACAGTGACAATTTAATATTTTATCTAGAGAAAGAAAATGAAATGACATATTTCCCAATTATGGAATACAATACTACATATTTTAATGTACATACAGGAACAATTATTTCCTGTTAATCTTATGTAGTATAAATATCCTAATCCTATGAGGATTAAAGTCATGGTGTTAATTATTTCTTTATAGGTCATATAATTTTAAAGATCAGATTATTTATATACATCTACTCCATTGACAGGGTCAACTATGTACAATCTCGAGTTTAATGCACTTACAGTTCCTTGTGCTTGTCTTCAGCCAAGATTTGGTCATTTGCTTTAAGAGAATACCTGTAACACAGAACAAAAATATAGTGGTCATATAAACATTCAAGACTTTTGACTAATAGACATCTAATTATAGTACCAATAGTTGACACCTATCAAAAAAGTACTATCACACTGTTATAGATCTCTGTCTTAATCTGTAAAACATAAAAAATGCCCAAGTTCTTTGCTGTTCAATTAGTCACGTCCACACATACCACAAGAATTGAAGAGATCAACTTGACCATGCTTTGACAACACAAGATATCTTCAATATTCTTCTGTAGTGAATCATCTATAATGTTACTGATCTAGCAGGTCAAATTCAAGAAGCCACTACAATGGTAAGTATTTAAGAGTTCATTAAAAATATGCAGTTACTCACCCTGGCTAGTGTGGCTCTGTTGGTTGAACATCGTCTCATGCACCAGGAGGCTGCTGGTTCAATTCCTTGTCAGGGCACATGCCCAGCGTGTGAGCTCAATCCCCTGTAGGGGGTGTGCAGGAGGCAGCTATCAATGTTTCTCTCCCTCTCTCTCTCTCTCTCTCTCTCTTCCTCTCTCTTTAAAAATTCAGTAAAACATGTTTTTAAATATGCAGTTATTCATTCATTAAACACATAGTAACATCTACTGTATGCCAGACTATGTACTAGATATTAAAAATTCAGTAAAACATATTTTTAAATATGCAGTTATTCATTCATTAAACACATAGTAACATCTACTGTATGCCAGACTATGTACTAGATAGTGTGACACAGGAGAAAAAGTAAGTTTTGAAGTTTCTGATTGAACCATTTACTGCCTTAATGACTATAAGCAATTATTTCGCCCCTTTACGTCTCAAATTCCTTATCTATAAACTAGAGGCCCAATGCACAAAATTCGTGCAAGAGTAGGCCCTCCCTACCCCAGCTGACGGCACCAGCTTCCCTCTGGCACCCTGGACCCTGGCTCCCCTCCAACTGTTGGCAGGCTCCCAGCTGACGGCACCGGCTTCCCTCTGGCACCCTGGACCCTGGCTCCCCTCCAACTGTTGGCAGGCACCTGAGACCCGGGCTTCCCTCACAGCCCCAGCTTCAACAGGAAGGTCGTCCGGAAGGACGTCCAGTCTAATTAGAATATTATGCTTTTATTATTATAGATTAGAAGTTGCTATAAATATTAGAACAGGAATCTTGCAAAGTACTGCTGAAGGTAACAGAATTTCTAAGAAGTACGCTACTGAAATAGGTTCAAAAACAATGGACAGCAATTCCCAGGTTCTGAATTTCCACTTGTATTCCATCCTTTCCTAAAACTAATCTACCTGACAATGGATCAGAGGTCCAAGTGGAGTGACCATGTAGACTCTCCTTTCTTGCCTCCCCTTTCACAAGTGCTTTTACCAACTAAATAAAAAGAATATCATATCACTCACCCTGAATAGATCTATATTGCACTGCATATCATGTAAAAATCTCTGAAGTACTAAACTAGGAATGATTCATACTTTGTCCACAAAGCCTTCTTTAATACCACAAACTGACTACAAAGTTCCTGTTTTATACATTATTTCTATAAAAAAAATGAAGCCAGAAATTATAAATGGGGAACTGTGATAGTGTGTTCTATTTGCAGACACATAATGGAATGGGGCAGAAGTTGGTTGCAATTTTATTTAAACAGTTTCTCTCTTTCATCCCATATTCATCACCAGAGAATGTATTACTTTTCAGAAAGAGTCCTGTTAAACAACTGTAAGACAGTTTCCAATAAGAAACAGGAAAGACAAGTGTCACCTTATTTCTTCTAGGAAACAAACTTTAAAAAAAAAAAAAAGGCTCCTTGCTCTTCCATTTATCTATCGAGGATTAAATATCAAAGATGGTTGTCACAGAAACAGAATCAAGCCATTAATTTGAACTGAAAAATGAGGCCAGACCTTTTCTATCATGAAAATAAATCTGATTGGTTTGACAATGAAGAACAATTTTGCCAAAAAGGTTCCAAGGCCTTAAACTGAATGAATAGCTTTAATTAAAACAAATTTAAGGTACTTGATAAAAACATTTTATCCAAAAAAGAATCCTTTTGTCAAAGGCATATTGAAATGACCAATATTTAACTTTTACCATCACCTCCTGAACTGTTAAGGTCAGCATACAACTATAAGAAAAAACCAAGAGACATAATTACTAGTTATTTAAAAAGCCTTAATAAAGCCAATTTTGGTACACTTCCCAGAACTGCATGTCTCTAATGACTCTAATAAATGACCAAGTCAGGTGGTTTCTAATTCTTTGCTTCCAACCTCTAATCTATAATAATAAAAGCATAATATTCTAATTAGACTGGACGTCCTTCCGGACGACCTTCCTGATGAAGCCGGGGCTGTGAGGGAAGCCCGGGTCCCAGGTGCCTGCCAGTGGCCGGAGGGGAGCCCGGGTTCTGGGTGCCTGCCGACGGTTGGAGGGGAACCAGGGTCCAGGGTGCCAGAGGGGAGCCGATGCCGGCAGCTGGGGGAGGGAGGGCCTACTTTGCTTCCAACAAAATTGAAGATGAACCTAATCAAATTACCAGCTGACAAATAAAAATAATTTTTATGATAGAGTTCAAATAATTGAGTGATAAAGCTGAAACAAAAATCTGTCTATTACCCTCCAATTAATTATGTCAACTTTTTTCTCAGCACTTATACCTCTAAATGGAAAAAGGGAAATAAAATGATGCTGAACATTGTCTTATTGCAGTAATGTGTACTATTTATCCACAAAAGGTTAACTAAAAATAATTAAAGATTAGCTTCACCCATGTCATCAAAAGACGCATTTCCAATAACTTCATTTTCTTCTGTTTCATAATTACTTAACAACATTTTAATACATTTATGTTGTTTTACTAACTACATGCTAATTATAATTGAATGACTAGGAGATATTTTTTAAATTCAATCTACATACCTATTTTTAGTGAAGAGCCATGGCAGGGTGATCAATATGCATAAAGGCTTTAATGCATAAAATATATTACTTTCATAATACACTACATGCAAAATATAATTCCTACATAAAAATACATTACATAAGGATAAAATCTGGTGAGGAAAAGCATAACATAAATACAAAGTTAAACAGAAAAAATATAAAATTTTAAATGTTAAAGAAGAGTTTTAACACAGTACAATATACAGATATTATATCATAGAAATCTACACTTGAAACCTATATGATCCTATTAACCAATGTCACCCCAATAATTTAAGCAAGGTTTTGTTAAACTTTAAAAGAAAAGAAAGCTTATTCATGTATTTTTGGAAATGGATGATGATAGGTATCACACCACTATGTTATTTAGAGTCCACTAAAAGAGCGATTTGTCAGTTTTATTTAACATTACAATAAAAAGTAATAATTATTAACTTAATGAGTGAGAAAGTACTTCTTTATCAAAATATTTTTACGTAATACAACAGGAATTCGATCAATATTTCTTTCTTTCTTTAGCTGGCTAGTGAGAAATAGCAAACATGTCTGGCTTAAAGGCCTCACAATTCAGTAAGCAAATCAAAATAAAATAACTGTTCGCAGTGTGATTAAGTTTTCCAAAAAAACTGAAGTATATATTGTTCATACAAAAGAGGAAGTAATAAGTCAGTCAAGAAAAGGATATCTTTTATCTGTTCCCCAACTTTCCCTTCCCCCACAATATCTCCCTTTGTTGCTCCTTCCCCATAAACAGCCTTCCAATTTAAAGTTTCAGGATAAAAAGTTGAAGGGAATAGTGAAGGAGGCTGAACAAAGGGTCCACAGAGGGAAGAAGCAGGCAAGGATAGCCTGATTTTGATCAAATTACCGAAAGGAAGATTTTATTCTCCTAATTCACACAGTACACCTCCAAGTCCTCAACAGTGAATTTCCAAGATACATTTTGAACTATTCTCTAGGCAAATTAGCTCTCTAACCTCAAACAAGCAGTCACTCTTCCTATAGTATTTCTTTCTCTGATCTGATTTCCCCCTACCCCAAACCAGGTAACCTTCCATCAGATCTCAATTACCTTTATTCTTCTTCATCTTTGCTAGGTTTTTCTCAATTTTATTTTCCTTATCTCTACCTTGACTCTTGCCCACATAGAAATCTAGCCTGTATATAAAATGGCAAGGTTTGAGGACACAGTACTCAAGACTGTTCTCACTTCTAACACCAGCTGGAAGTTCAGGTGGTTCCCAAAACCACCCTCGGGTTCAATAATTCACTGGAAGGGCTCACAGAACTCACTGAAAGCTATTAGACTCATGGTTACAGGTTACAAGGAAAGGATACAAATCAAAATCAGCCAAGGGAAGAGACTCATACAGGGAGGGCCGTGTGTGGGACGGTTCCAAATACAAAACTTTCAGGATGCATGACTCTCTTGGCATCAACATGGCATACTGTCGATATGTGATAATATGGCACTGCCAACCAGGGAAGCTCACTGCACTTCAGTCAGTGTCCAGAGTTTTTACTGGAGCTTCATTACCTAAGCATGGTTAATCAATTGATTGCCCAAGTGGTTTAACTAGGTCGCCAGGTGGATTGATACCCTATCACCCAAAGCCTCACCCCAATTCACATAACTGGTCACACTACTGGGTGTGGCCAACCCCTATCCTAAACAAAAAGATGCTTCTACATGGACGATATAGATTACCTCCCAGAAGCCCAAAACAAAGGCAAGATCTTTCTTTGGGCAAGGCCAAATTCTTTACACATGCCTATGTGTATGTTTGTTTGTTCTATATTGCTGCCTTAAAGAATAATATTCTAATTTTTAAAATGGAGTATTGATTTAGTTTGAAAATCAGAAAAAAAGGCACTATTGGAGAGAGGTGATTTATTCTTCCAGGCAATTTAAATACCTTTCCAAAGCTCATACAAATAAACTCCATATTTACAGATGGTTATTTGTAAGGGAATAAAAACTTGATCAAACACCTTTAAAAATGTACACCAGAAATAGTTCACACTTACAATTGTAAAGTTATGCTATAAACTAAAACAACTGCTTAAAGTTCATTTTGAAAGTAGGTAGACTATAAATTATAATTACAAATGTAAAGGTAAATATACCATCAGGACCATAATCCTTACTAATGAAATGGAGCTGTTTTTCATTGAAACATACAGTTAAATGTTTAAATGTGGGTTTATAATTATACATAGTTTTCATTTTCATTTAGTATGTCCTATTATACCAACCTTATTGCTGGTTGGCAGAACAGAATATATAGAGCCTTTTGAACCCCTTTATCACTTTAACTTACTCTCTGATCATTCGATGTTTTATATTCATAAACTTCAAAGAGAAAATTAAACTTAGTAGAAAGTAGAAAGGTATACCTCAATTTTCTATCGCTCCTTTCCCAGAATGATACAGAGCATACCCTATTTTTAAGTTGGGCTTTGTTTCCTAAATACATGATTAGATAGATGTTCTGCTTTTATATCCATTTCTTTGATTCAAACATGAGCATAGTCCCTAAAAAAAAACAAAAAACAGACAGCAAAAAGGGATAGTGGTAGTTTTTAAACTTTTTTCTGTCTGAATTTACCAGAAGGAAAACACATACACTCCCATCAGCTCATCTGGATATAATTTTCACTTACATTTATCAATGAACATGTAAGCCTTCAACAAAGAGTAGTTCAAAACTTTTCTTATATAAAAACTTAAATTTAATTTAAATACGTTATTGAATAAATATTGACAGCAACAGGTGACAAGTTATGTAGGAAGAAGAGGAGAGAGAAGGAAGCGGGGGAAGAGAGAGGAGAAGAGAGGAGAGGACAAAGAGGAGTACTTTCCTTAACCCTGCCTGGGCTGTTTAGGAAAGACATGCTTAAAGCAAAAAAGAATAAAATACAGTAATGGCATTCCCACCACAGGCAATGGGAAAACGCTATTGTCATTTAGGTTTGCAATTTAATATTAGAAAACAAATATAAAATGTATTAATACATTATAGATAACTATTATGATATGCTAGAACATTAGTAGTATAATAAAATAAAGTTTGGGCCTTTTATAAGAAACTGAAACAAACACTAGTTATTCAAACGTGGTTTTTTCCTGGAGATTAACGTAACAGAATTTCAGGCTGGAGGTCCTTATGAGATTATAAAGTCCAGAAACAGCCCAGTCATAATTGAAATGCCCTACCCAGTGTCACACAGGTAGTTAATGCAAAGCTAGAACTTGCTATACAATAGGGTGAAAAAAATTATTCCATAAATACCTGCAATTAAGATTGCCTTCAGAGAATTAAACAAAAATTCCTAGAAATCTACAAACATTAACACGTAATCCCAAGAATCCTAATAGTGTTCTGCAAAATTGTACAGAATTGGCAGAATCAATTAGGTAGACAGCATATATATAGTAAGATTTAAAACTTGCTTAATTGGCTTTTGTAATTAAAAAATAAAGGTTGATTAAAACATACTAAAGAGGAAGAAAAGGGAGTCCAAAGTGTTAATCACCACAACAATGTTTCAAACAAAAGCTAAAATTTAAGAGGTTTATAAAGAAACAGATTAAGAGTAAACCTTAGGGTTAAAATGAAAATAATAGCAAGGATTATGAAAATAATATCTTAAATTCTCATTAGTAAACTAGATAAGGATTAAAACGCAATTAAAGAAAGCTGGGAATAAAAAGAATTAAACTAGATTTAAACCTAAACAAATAGAATTATACTCCTTGTATTCTTAAATTCTTCTTTCCCTATGCTTTTATTTTTTTAAAAGTTGATAATTACTCCAAATGACTAGCCACATATTTTCATTAAAGAAATTTTTTAAAACTTGGTAGGTGTGAGATGTCACTGCTTGGCTCTTGGACCACATCAAGAGAATTAGTACACTTTATATGACACTTCCCATTTATTTCTAAATACATTGAATTTATTGGAGTGACATTAGTTAACATGATCACAGAGGTTTTAGGTGTGGGTTTCTATGTTACAAAATCTGTATACTGCACCATGTGCCCACCACCCAAAGTCAAATCTTTTCTTAAAGCTAAAATTTAAGAGGTTTATAAAGAAACAGATTAAGAGTAAACCTTAGGGTTAAAATGAAAATAATAGCAAGGATTATGAAAATAATATCTTAAATTCTCATTAGTAAACTAGATAAGGATTAAAACGCAATTAAAGAAAGCTGGGAATAAAAAGAATTAAACTAGATTTAAACCTAAACAAATAGAATTATACTCCTTGTATTCTTAAATTCTTCTTTCCCTATGCTTTTATTTTTTTAAAAGTTGATAATTACTCCAAATGACTAGCCACATATTTTCATTAAAGAAATTTTTTAAAACTTGGTAGGTGTGAGATGTCACTGCTTGGCTCTTGGACCACATCAAGAGAATTAGTACACTTTATATGACACTTCCCATTTATTTCTAAATACATTGAATTTATTGGAGTGACATTAGTTAACATGATCACAGAGGTTTTAGGTGTGGGTTTCTATGTTACAAAATCTGTATATTGCACCATGTGCCCACCACCCAAAGTCAAATCTTTTCTTGTCACCATATATTAGAACCTCCTTTTCCCCCAACCCCTTTCCTCTGGCAACCACACTGCTGTTTGTGTTCACAAGTTTCTGTTTTATATCCCTCATATGAGTGACATCATATGGTTCTTAGCTTTTTCTGACTGACTTATTTCATTTAGCATAATATTCTCAAGGTCCATCCATGTTGTTGCCAATGGCAGTATTTCATCCTTTCTTATGGCTGAGTAGTATTCTATTGTGTATATGTACATCTTCTTTACCCAGTGCTCTATCGCAGGACACTTGGGTTGTATTCATGGTTGGCTACCATGAATAATGCTGCAATGAACACAGGGTGCATATATCTGCAAATACATGTTTTTGGGTTTTTAGGGTATAAACCCACGAGAGGGATTGCTAGGTCATATGGTAGCTCTATTCTTAATTTTTTCAGGAATTGCCAAACTGTTTTCCATAGTGGTTGTACCTGTCTACATTCCCACCAGCAATGAATGAGGGTTCCCTTTTCGGCATAACCTCTCCAACACTTGATGTTACTTGTCTTGTTGATAAAAGCCACTCTAACAGGTGTGGGGTGGTATCTTGTAGTTTCCTTTTGCAATTGCAACCAAAAGAATAAATTTAACAAAGAATGTGAAAGAACCTATATATGAAAAATAACAAAGCATTATTAAAAGAGATTGAAAAAGACAACAAAATGGAAAAATATCCCGTATTTGTGGATTGTAAGAATCAACATAATTAAAATGGCCATATTACCCAAAGCAATATGCAGATTTAATGCAATCCCCATCAAAATCTCAATGCGATTTTTTTAAAGAAATAGAACTAGAAATTATCAGATTTGTATGGAACCACAAAAGGACCCAAACCAGCCAAACAATCCTGAGAAAAAAAGAATGAAACTGGAGGTATCATGCTACCTGACTTCAAATTATACTACAGAGCTACGATAATCAAATAGCATGGTATTGGCAGAGAAACAGACACACGGTTCAGAATAGAGAGTGCAGATATAAAACCACATGTATATGGGCAGATAATTTTCGACAAAGGATCCAGAAACACACAATGAAGTAAAGATAGTCTCTTCAATAAATGGGGCTGGGAAAACTGGAAAGCCACATGCAAAAGAATGAAACTTGATTACAGTTTGTCCCCAGATACAAAAATTAATTCAAAATGGATCAAAGACCTAAGTATAAAACCTGAAACAATAAATTACATAACCCGAAACAAAAAGTCACATAGGAGAAAACATAGGTACCAAACTTATGGACCTTGGTCGTAGAGAACATTTTATGAGCTTGACCCCAAAGGCAAGGGAAGTAAAGGCAAAAATAAATGAATGGGACTATATCAAACTAAAAAGCTTCTGCACAGTGAAAGAAACTGACAACAGAACAAAGGCAGCCAACCGAACAGGAGATGATATTTGCAAACAGTAGCTCTAACAAAGGTTTAATATCTGAAATATATCAAGAACACATAAAACTCAATACCAAACAAACAACCAAATCAAAAAAATGGGCAGAGGACCTGTACAGACACCTCTCCCAAGAAGACATGAGAACAGCCAATAGATATATGAAAAGATGTTCAACCTCACTAGCAATTAGGGAAATGCAAATCTAAATACATTTTAATCTGGCTTCTGTCCCTATCATTTCACTGAGATTTACGTAGCTGAGGTCAATATTGGCATCCTATTGTCAAATCCACTGGACTGTTGGTTTTGTTCTATTTTTAACTTAGTTTATTTGATTTTTCATTACAGTTGACATTCAATATCATTTTATATTAGTTTCAGATGTACAACATAGTGGTTAGATAACTGTATAATTTAATTAATCAGTGATTCCCCTGATAATTCTAGTAAACACCTGGAACCATACATAGTTGTTATATTACTGACTGTATTCCATATGCTGTACTTTACATCCCTGTGACTATTTTGTAAGTGCCAAGTTGTACATCTTTATCCCTTCACCTTCTTTACCCAGACCCCCCCGCCCCCAATACATCTCCCATCTGGCAACCCTCAGTTTGTTCTCTGTACCTATGAGTTTATTTATGTTTTGTTCATTTATTTTGTTCTTTCCAGTTCACATATAAGTGAAATCATATGGTATTTGTTTTTCTCTGATTTATTTCACTTAGCAAAATGCTCTCCAGGTCCATCCATGCTATCACAAATGATAAGATTTCATTCCTTTTTGTGGCCGAGTAATATTCCATTGTATGTATGTACCACATCTTTACCCACTCATCTATTGATGGGCACTTTGACTGCTTCCATGTCTTTGCTATTGTAAATAATGCTGCAATGCACAGAGGGATGCATTTACCTTTTCAAAATATTGTTTCGGATGTCCTTGGATATATACCCAGAAGTAAATAATTCTATTTTTTTTTTTTTGAGGAACTTCCATACTGTTTTCCATAATGTCTGCACCAATTTGCTATTCCACCAACAGTGCACAAGGGTTCTCTTTTCTCCATTTCCTCACCAACACTTGTTTGTTGATTTATTTCTACTGGACTCTTATAGTCCTTAAGTTATTAATCATATTACATCTGATACTATTAAGTACTCTTGTCATACTCACTATACTTCATGAGACCCTGTCTTAGTTCTTCTGCTAATAGCTCACTATTTCTCCTCCAATTCCTCCCATAGTTCTTCTTCATCTATTCATCTACTGAATGTTCTATCTTCCAGTCCACTTCTCCTTTTACTTTATATACTTTCTTTAGAAAGGCTCTTGTTGGTTGCTTTAAATACCAACTATATAATGATGCTGATTCTGATGGGAATAATAGCTAACATTATTGAATGGCATTGTGTAAAAGTACAAATATAATGTTTATTTATTGTCTATCTCTCCAGCCACAAATTCTCTATCTACCTGAAACATAAATCAAAAATCTAAATATGCCCACCTACATATCACATATTCATCTCATGCATGAACAAAATTGACCTCAACTTCTCTATCTCCTTTAACATGTCCTCCACCCATAATCCCTCAGTTGTAAGTATCACCATCTACTCAGTCACTAAAACCCAAGGTTGGAATATCATCCCTAGTCCTTTGCTCTGATGATAAAATCAATCATTAAGTCTTATCTTTATAACACTAAAATATTACTGAACTTTCTCCCAACCATTCTACCCTACCTAAAATCTCTCAACAGGTCTATCACTACAGCTTCCTGTAATCTATCTCCTCAAATCCATTGACCTATTGTAGACACAGTGATTTATATCATTCTAAATGTGAATCCAACCATATCATCCCCCTACTTTAACCTACTGCCTGTAACAAGGACATGAGAAACATTCTAATTCCTTAGTAGCCAAATAATATTAGCTAACATATGGCAAATTCATAAATTATCTCATTCATTCCTCATATTATAATATTCATATTCTAATATCCTTATTATAATATTCCTAATTTATTCAAAAGGAAACTGAGCTTCCACAGATTAAGAAACACAGCCAAGGTCACACAACTGTAAGTGGCTCCAGAGAACACTCATCATTAACCTCTATTCTATAATGCCACAGTAATAAAGTGACTTTTTTCTACTTCTGTCTCCTCAATTAGATTACTAGATGCTAAAGGCAAGAAATTTACTCAACATTGTATTTCCAGTATTTGGGAACATGCTTATCACAAAGCAGGTGCTCCAAAAAAATCTGTATTAAGCTTAAATGAACTGTTAAAAATGAATCCATGTTGCCCTATAGGTGGTGTGGCTCAGTTGGCTGGAGCGTTGTCTGTTGCACCAGAAGGTCTCAGGTTTGATTCCTGGTCAGAGCACATACCTAAGTTGCAGGTTCATGCCCGTTCAGGTTGCATATAGGAGGAGGCAACCGATTAATGCATTTCTCTCTCTCCCTATGTCTCTCCTCCCTCCATACCTTCCTCCCTCTCTAAAATCAGTAACAAAAAAAAGAATCCATGTTTAGGTAAACCTTATGAATACCATTTTTATTAATATTCAAAGTCAGGTCTGAATAACAAAGAATCTATACTGACCACCATCTAATTATATCTAGGGCAAAGCAAAGACTTCATAAATGACTCTATGATCATTCAGTATCCATAATTTAGGTCTTATTGGAGGAAATCTCAGAGTAACTCAAGACTAATCATTTAATATGTGAAATAATGTAAAGATTCAAAATCAAATATCAGTTTACTTCAAACTGTAAGACTCTAGTATTCTAAAAGAGAGAATCATAATAGCCCACAACCATCTTTCTTTTAATTTCAAACTGTAAGATTCTAGTATTCTAAAAGAGAGAATCAGCCCTAACCGGTTTGGTTCAGTGGAAAGAGCGTCGGCCTGCGGACTGAAGGGTCCCAGGTTCGATTCCGGTCAAGGGCATGTACCTTGGTTGCGGGCACATCCCCAGTAGGGGGTGTGCAGGAGGCAGCTGATCGATGTTTCTCTCTCATCGATGTTTCTAACTCTCTATCCCTCTTCCTTGCTCTCTGTAAAAAATCAATAAAATATACTTTAAAAAATAAAAAAGAAAAAATAAAAGAGAGAATCATAATAGCCCACAACCATCTTTCTTTTAATGCAGGTCACAAGGTAAGTTAAAGCAAATATTCAAAATTCTGTATTATTTCCAAATACCAGCAATAATCTAGAAAATGTTATTAACAAATATTGTACTCACTATAGCAACAATTTTATTTTTATAGTATAATACCTAGAATAAACCAATCAAAAATGTACATCTATGAAAACAATAAAATTATACAATAAGACCTAAGCTACCCTGTTTAATATTGTAACCACTAATCTCATATGACTATTTAAGTTTAAATTAATTAAAATTTTTTAAAAAATTTAAATTCATCACTTGCACAACCACACTTCAAATGTTCAAAGCTAAATGTGACTGCTGGTTAGGTTACCATACTGGACAGTACAATACACAACATTTCTATCATCACAGAAAGTTCTAGTGTACAAAACTAGAGATGATAGAGTAACTAACCTCAAATTTATTTTTTTTTACTTTTAATCACTTCTATGTGGTTTGAATTTTTCTCAAATAAATATTTGTTTTTATAATTTTTAAGCTAACAAATTTAGCAATAATCACTAAAGAAGATATATAAATATTTAAAAACCTAACCATTTTGTTTAATGTACTTAGCACCTATGTGTTAATCCTACATAATAAAAGGCTAATATGCAAATGGTCATCACGCCCTCACGCGTAACAACCTATCAGCAGGAGGCTGCGTGCGCAGCAAGCATGCGCGGGTAGGCGGGGCTGCATGCATGACCGGTCACCAGGAGATGCATGGAGTACCTCTCGGTCCCTTCCCCCGACCCGAGGCAGGTGGTGGTGGGGCAGGGCTCAGGGCTCACGCTGCGCAGTGGGACTCAAGGCTTGTGTGGCACAGAGGGGAACCAGAGCCATGCTGCGATTGAACTGGCCTCTTGGTCCCTCCCCCCTGGCCCGCAGGCCCTGGGAACCAGAGCCATGCTATTTAAAAACCTAACCATTTTGTTTAATGTACTTAGCACCTATGTGTTAATCCTACATAATAAAAGGCTAATATGCAAATGGTCATCATGCCCTCACGCGTAACAACTGATCAGCAGGAGGCTGCGTGCGCGGGTAGGCGGGGCTGCATGCATGACCAGTCACCAGGAGATGCATGGAGTACCTCCCAGTCCCTACCCCCTCCCCCGGTTCCCATGGGCAGCAGCAGCACCTCCCTCCCAGCACCCACAGGCAGCGGCACCTCGCTCCCGCCTCCCAAGGGCATGGAGCGGCTCCCTTCCGTCTCTCTCCCACAGAAGTGGCATGGCTCCCGCCGCCCCCGTGGGCATGCAGTGGCTTCCACCGGCTCCCGCGGAAGTGGCAGGCAGCTTACTGCATGCGATTTCATGAGCTGGGCCACTAGTGAAATATATAAAAGAATACCTAAAATCATGGAGAAATATATATATACACATTTTAAAAACTCATGATAAAAATCTCCACTTTTCTAAATTAATCTACAAATGCAGTACAATTCTAAACAAAATTATAGAAAGAATTTTTGTAGAATTTGACAAGCTCATTCCAAAATTTATGTACAAAAAAAATGAAAAATAACTAAGAAAACTATTGAAAGTGTAAGAACTTGCCCTATCAAACTTTAAGAATTATTGTAAAGCTTTAGTTATAAAATAACAGATAAGACATGGAGCTAAAAGTGAGGAAACTGCATACCATCTCACCATCACAACTTACAATTCCTAAAATAAATTAGAGGGTTATTCTCTTGAGAAACCAAACAAAAGGATCTCTGAACTAAGGAACAACAGGCAAAACAGTAGAAGTAGGGAGGGACAGATGAAACTGCCAATTTAATTATGGTACCTGTAGCCCCCTTTTCCTGGCCAGCTCTAATGCTAAAACAGCCAGGCTTTATTCTTCAGAATACCTTCTGAAAGAAAACTGGAAGACTTTTCTATAAAGAAATTAAAGACTTAGGGAATAAACTTTCAGACACTAATATCAGGGGTCAAAACACACACACACACACACACACACAGAGACAATGGGCTTTTAGTGTAACCAAGCCACAATCAATTCCCATTAGTAAACAAGCCCAACCCATTCATATCAACCTTCCAATGAGATATTGAGAGGTATGGGATGGGTGAATGTGTGTTTGAAAAAAAAACAAACCACTTTTAATTCATGCATGAATGTTCTTTGGCACTGTAACAAATTCAACCATATCTTAGGAGGTTAACAAATAGTCATTATCTCACAGTATCTGATGGTCAAGAATTCAGGAGTGCCTTAACTGAGTTTTCTGGCTCACAGTCTCTCATGAGGTTGCTGCAATCATTTTAGGGCTCAACAGAGGATTGAGAATGCACTTCTAAGTTCACTTTCATGGTTATTGGCAAGTCTTGGTTCCTCACTGGCTGCAGGCCAGAGGCCTGATATCTCCAGCCTCGGGCCTCTCTATAGGGAGCCTGAATGTCCTCAAGACATGGCAGTTAGCTTCTCCCAGAACGAGTGACCCAAAAGAAGGCGATAAAGAGACAGAGAAAGAGTGAACGAGTATATGAACAAGTGAAAGAGCACCCACAACGGAAGACAGTCTTTCACAACCTAACCTCTAAAGCAGCATACCATCACTTCTGCCATTTGTCACTGGTTATATACTAGTAGATCAGCCTTGGTGTAATGTGGGAGGGGACTACTCAGAGAACACCAGGAGGGGGTCATTGGGAGCTATCTTGAAGGTTGGCTATCACAGTCTGTCCTCTGGCCCCCAAAGACCCCTGCCTCCATTTCTCACATCCATGTGTACTGCCCACCCTCATCATACAAGGTATGAACAGTAGCAAGCCTATGGCAAAAATAATGGCATGTCACCTCCAAGATTCGGTTATAAAAATGACTGCAGCTTCCATCTAGGAAAAATTACTCTTTCACTCTCTCAAATGGCTGGCAATGCAGCAAACAGCTGTCATGGTTTTAGGACACAGAGGAGCCACGAGGTAAAAAACTGAGAACCTCAGTCCAAGAATTCTTGAGAAACTGAAGCCAGCCAACAAACAATATGAGTGAGCTGGGAATCAAATCTATCAACCATAGTTGAGCCTTGAAATGATCGCCACCCTGGCCAACAGACTGCTGCAACTTAATTAGGGACCCTAAAGCAGAACCACTCAGCTATGCCACACTCAACTTTCTGATCAACAGGAACTGTGCGAGATACTAAATGTTTGTTGTTTTCAGCAGCCAAGTTTTGGGGTAATGTGTTACTCAGCAATAGATAATTATTATTACACAGTAAGTGATAACTTTATTAAGGCATTTTTAAAATTTATAAAAGCAATTCAGGATTGTTATAAAAATCTTAAATATTACAAAACTAGAGGCCCAGTGCACAAAATTCATGCACTTGGCGAGGGGTCCCTCAGCCTGGCCTGCACCCTCTCGCAGTCCGGTAGCCCTGGGGGGATGTCTGAATGATGGCTTAGTGGGCCTAAGCCAGTGATGGCGAACCTAGGACACGCTTGTCAGAGGTGACACACGAACTCATTTTTTGGGTTGATTTTTCTTTGTTAAATGGCGTTTAAATATATAAAATAAATATCAAAAATATAAGTCTTTGTTTTACTATGGTTGCAAAGATCAAAAAATTTCTATATGTGACACGGCACCAGAGTTAAGTTAGGGTTTTTCAAAATGCTGACACGCCGAGCTCAAAAGGTTTGCCATCACTGGTCTAACAGCACAAACATTTCAGTTTAGAGCACAATGACAGAGAACCCTGGAAGGGAGGTCACCTGAGGAAAAGATGATGACAGACTTGCTGATTTCGAGGAACAGAGAAAGGGGATGAAGAAGAAAGGCAGGTGATAGATTTAAAGAGTGGCTTGAAAATTTGAACCCATATAGAAAATGGTGCAAATGAACAGAGGATGCAAGTAACTATAAGGAAAACAAATATATATATGTAATCACAGTCCACAATTTCGTTCACAGTGATTAATGACTTATTTTAATGTAATAAATAATACTAGTGAACCAGTGCATGGATTCGTGCACATTGAAAGGAAATTATTTAGAAGGTGTCCGGCGGGGCGGAATTGGGCGAGATGGGCAGGACACACCCTGGAGCCAACCTCCCACGGCCCCTCCCTAGCATCTGTGTAGTGAGTGGGGTCCCTCAGCCTGGCCTGCAGGGATCGGGCCGAAACTGGCTCTCCAACATCCCCCGAGGAGTCCCAAAGTGTGAGAGGGCACTCTGCAAAGTTGCTGTCATACAGGGTATGAACGCAAATGCAAGTGTGCAGTAAACCAGATTCAGGGCCAACAGTGCCCCAGCAACAACATAGCCCACAAAGGTGGAATCATGCAGCCTTGCGAGGAATCAGGCTCCCTCCTCTCTGGTTTTGGGGTGCGTCACCCGAGAGCTGCCGCTGCCAAGTCACTGCAGCTCAGCAGGTCCTGTGTTGAGCGTCTGCTCCCTAGTGGTCAGTGTGCGTCATAGCAACTGGTCGGATGGTCGGACACTTAGCATATTAGACTTTTATAAATATAGATAGGAAAGATGAAGAAGGGGAAGATGAAGAAGTGGTGGTAGGTGAAAGAGCTAAATCTTTAGGTATCAAAATAGGCAGTCAATATGTAAAACCTAAAACTGACAAGCCAAGAAAAAGCTACATAGAGTACTCAGACTGCCCCTACGTTTAAGAATGTGAGGTAGATGGCAGACATGGAAAATTAACCTTCAATTCACCTAATCTCACAGCAAACATTCAGGAATGATCAGGGGTTTTTACCAGTTACTAGAACCTGGTCAGTAAGAAGGTAAGTAATCGGAAACTCAAAAACCATCAAGAGAATATAAAAATCCCTGTAAGAATGACAAAAGCAAAGTTCTCAGAAGGTCAGGGGGAATTATCTCTACCATTACCCAGTTTAGGTGATCTCATCCCATTAGGGACTTGAAGACCAAGTGTGTCCTTCCACACGAAGTGCTATTGTGTCCTCTCATCTGGAAGTCATCTTAATGGAATCATGTTATTGTATCCTTTCCTTACACTAAAGGAACTCTATCCTTTGCCTCTCCAATCAATAATCTTTATGAAAATCACACCATAGCAATATGTCTAAGTATATTACTTAGAAACAGATGGATACCAGGAAAAAATAGCTAATAGAAATTTAAAATGGTTTCTTCTGGAAAAACAGCACTTATGGGGAATGGGGTAAATGCAAGAGCAGAGGTAGAAGATGCAGCAAAGGACCAACATTTTTCCTTCAAAAACCTTTAGTATTAGTTTACTTTCTAACTAGTACTAGTGTTATATTAATCAGTTTCTATCGGAAATGCCAAATACATTAAAAAAAACAGAATCAAAATAATAAATATTTTATCAGAAGAAATTCGATAGTTAACTCATTCTCATAGTGTAAGATATTAATAAGCATATATTTAATTCACTTTTTATAGTACCTAGCAACCATTCCTGGATAATTCACAGACTTCAAATGCAAAACAGTTATCTAAACATGGTCTGGAATGTAAGCTAAACATGGTTTATTGAAATAATAGGAAATATTTTCAAGCATATTTTGGAAGAAATTTAAGGAAAGCATTTACCTTTTATGAATAGGATGCAAAAGCTTGCTTTTTAAACTCCAAGTAATAAATGTAAAAATCATTGTTAAAAGTTAAAAATCTCCCCTCCCCCCACAAAAATAGAACTTCAGTTGGTCATTTCAGGATCAGCAGCTAATAAAACAAAGAAACTATTTAAGTGCCCAGTAGTGTTAGCCCACAGCTGCCAGATCATAATCATTCTGATCACATTTGCATGAACTTTTAAAAACAAACATCCAAAACCATAGTGTAGAGTGAAAATAAATTACCTAAGACTAAACATAGTATTAGCCCATAAACACAAACATATATTACTAGGTTACATAAGCTAAGATATGCCTAGAGGCATATCTTATCAAAATAGTAACACTAGTTACACATCATATTTCAAATTTTGTACTTTCTCTTTGTATTTTTATATGGTACTTGATTTTTAAGGTTTAATATTCAAAATATATAAAGAACTCATAAAAGTCAACACCAAACAACCCAATTAAAATGGATAGAGGACCTGAACAGACATGTCTCCCAAGAAGACATACAAACGGCCAACAGATATATTTCTCACATCGATGTTTCTCTCTCTGTGTTTCTCCCCTCCCTTACATTCTCTAAAATCAATGGGAAAATATTCTCGGGTGAGGGTCAACTACATTAGCTATTAGGGAAATGCAAATCAAAACTACAATGAGATACCAATTCACACCGGTTAGAATAGCTATTATCAAGCAGGCAAGTAATAACAAGTGTTGCAAAGGTTGTGGAGAAAAGGGAACCCTCATTCACTGCTGGTGGGAATGTAAACTGGTGCAGCCACTATGGGAAACAGTCTGGTGGTTCCTCAAAAAATTAATAGAGTTACCTTATGACCCAGCAATCCCTCTTCTGAATATCTACCTGAAAAACACAAAACCATGGCCCTGGCCAGGTGGCTTAGTTGGTTGGAGTGTCGTTCTGTTCACCAAAAGATTGCGGGTTTAATCCCCCGTCGGGGTGCGTATGGGAGGCAACCAATCGGTGTTTTTTCTCTCTTCCTTCCTCTCTCTCTAAAAATCAATAAAAACATATCCCTCAGGTGAAGTTTAAAAAAACAACAACCAAAAACTCAAAAACACGTATTCACAAAGATATATTCACCCCTAAGTTAGTTGCAGCATTACTCATGGAGGCCAAGACATGGAGATAACCAAAGTACCCTTCAATAGAGGGTTGGATAAAGAAAATGTGGTATAGCGTCAGCTGGTTCGGCTCAGTAAATAGAGCGACGGCCCGCAAACTGAAGGGTCCTGGGTTCGATTCTGGTCAAAAGGGCACGTACCTCAGTTGCAGGCTTGATCCCCAGCCCTGCTCATGTGGGAGGCAACCAATGGATGTGTCTTTCTCACATCGATGTTTCTCTCTCTGTGTCTCTCCCCTCCCTTACATTCTCTAAAATCAATGGGAAAATATTCTCAGGTGAGGATTAACAACAACAACAAAAAATGTGACAATGGAATATTACTCGGCCATAAGAAAAGACGAAATACTGCCACTTGCAACAACATGGATGGACCTTGAGAATATTATGCTAAGTGAAATCAGTCAGAAAAACTAAGAACCATATGATTTCACTCATATATGGGATATAAAACTGAAACTCTGGACACAGACAGCAGTGTGGTGGTTACCAGAGGGCTGGGGAGGTGGGAGGTGGGGAGGTGAGAGGTGGAAAGGGCCTAATATATGGTGATAAAAGATGGTTTGACTTTGGGTGGTGGACACATAATGCAATATACAGATCTTGAAACATAGAAATGTACACTTGAAACTTATATGATCCTATTAACCAAGGTCACCTGAATAAATTTAATAAATCCTATACAATAAAAGCCTAATATGCTAAGTGTTTGATCATCTGGTCGTCCATTCAACCAATCAAAGCGTAATATGCTAATGATATGCTAAGGTAACCAAGGTCACCTGAATAAATTTAATAAAACCTATACAATAAAAGCCTAATATGCTAAGTGTTCGATCATCTGGTCGTCCATTCAACCAATCAAAGCATAATATGTTAATGATATGCTAAGGCCAATCAACCGCTCGCTATGACATGCACTCACCACCAGGGCGCAGACAGTCGACCAGTCGCTATGACGTGCACTGACAACCAGGGGGCAGATGCTCCGACGGGTAGGTTAGCTTGCTGCTGGGGTCTGGCTGATCAGGACTGAGCAAGACTGGCCGGACACACCCTGGAGCCCTCCCACGGTCCCTCCCTGGCTGGCCAACCTCCCGTGTTCCTCCCCGGCCCCGATTGTGCACCAGTGGGGTCCCTCAGCCTGACCTGCGCCGCCCTCTTGCCCTAGACCCCTCGGGGGATGTCAGAGACCTGGTTTCAGCCCTATCCCACAGGCCAGACCGAGAGACCCCACTGGTGCATGAATTCGTGCACCGGGCCTCTAGTAATTTTAATAAAATAAAATAGTGACTATTAATTAGTTGACTTCCTGGAAAAAATATCTCACACTAAGCAAACTTCAAATCCATGAACTCAAGTTCAATTGATTTTTTATTTATTTATAAAGCTTTGAGTTAAAACTGACATACAATATACTGTACATATTTAAAGTTTTAATACATGTATATACTCATGAAATCATCACAAAATCAAGATAAGAAACACACCCCTAAGAGCTCTCAACTGTCCCTTTGCAATCTCTCCTTCCCACCCTCCACCACATCCTGGTCAATGCATGTGAAACCAATTACCTGTTTTATTACTGTATAGATTAAAATGAATTTCATATAGTCTCATAAATAGATTCATACACTATGTATTCTTTTTGTCTGGCTTCATTCTTTTTTTATTTTATTTTTCAATTACAGTTTACATTCAATATTATTTTGTTTTAGTTTCAGGTGTACAGAATGATGGTTAGACAATCATATTCTTTACAGAGTGATGCCCTGATATTTGAAGTATCCACCTGACACCATACATAGTGATTGCAATATTAACTATATTTCCTGTGCTATACTTTATATCTCCATGACTATTTGGTAACTACCAATTTGTACTTCTTTATCCCTTCACCTTTTCGTCCAGGCCCCCAAATCCCATCCATGCTGATAACCATCAGTCTGTTCTCAGTATCTATGAGTCAGTTTCTGTTTTGTTCATTTATTTTGTTCTTTACAGTCCACATATAAGTGAAATCATATGGCACTTGTTTTTCTCTGACTTATTTCACATAGTATAATGCTCTCCAAGTCCATCCATGCTGTCACAAATGATAATATTTCCTTCTTTTTTATGGCCAAGTAATATTCCATTGTATATATATAGCACAGCTTTTTTATTCACTCATCTATTGATGGGCGCTTGGGTTACTTCCATACCTTAGCTAATGTAAATAATGCTGCAATGAACATAGGGGTGCATATAGTCTTTCGAATTAGTGTTTTGGATTTCTTCAGATATATACCCATAAGTTGAATTGCTCTGTCATAAGGCAGTTCCATTTTTAATTTTTTGAGGAACCTTCATACTGTTTTCTATAGTGTTTGCACCAATCTACATTCCCACCAACAGTGCATGGAGGTTTCCTTTTCACCATGTTATCCCCAACACTTGTTTGTTGAATTATTGCTAATAGCCATCCTGACAAGCGCAAGGTAATATCTCACTGTGGTTTTAATTTGTATTTCTCTGATGATTAGTGATGTTGAGTATCTTCTCATATGTCTATTGGCCACCTCTATGTCCTCTTTGGAGAAGTGTCTATTCAGGTCCTTTACCCATTTCTTAATTGGATTGTTTGGGGGTTTTTGGTGTTGAGTTTTATAAGTTCTTTATAATTTTTAGATATGAACCCATCATATATATCATTGGTGAAGATGTTCTCCTATTCAGTGTGTTCTTTTAGTTGACAGTTTTCTTTGCTGTGCAAAAACTTTTTATTATGATATAGTCCCATTTTTTATTTCTTTTCCCTTGCCTGAGGAAGTATATCAGAAAAAATATTGCTAGGAAAAATACCCAAGATTTTACTGCCTATGTTTTCTTCTAGGATTTTTATGGTTTTGAGTCTTACATTTAACTCTTTAATCCAGTTTATTGAGTTTATTCTTGTGCATGGTGTAAGAAGATGGTCTAATTTCATTTTCTTATATGTACCTGTCCAATTTTTCCAACATCATTTTTTTAAATATATTTTTATTGATTTTTACAGAGAGGAAGGGAGAGGGATAGAGAGTTAGAAATATCGATGAGAAACATCAATCAGCTGCCTCTTGCACGCCCCCCACTGGGGATGTGCCCGCAGCCAAGGTACATGCCCTTGACCGGAATCGAACCCGGGACCCTTGAGTCCGCAGGCCGATGCTCTATCCACTGAGCCAAACTGGTCAGGGCCCAACATCATTTATTGAATAGACTATGTTTACCCCATTTTATGTTCTTGTCTCCTTTGTCAAATATTAATTGACCATAAGGCTTATTTATGGATTCTCTATTCTGTTTTATTAATCTACTAGCAGCCCAGTGCGCGGATTCGTGCACATTAAAAGTAAATTAATTAGAAGGTGGCCGGTGGGGCAGGACTGAGCGAGATGGGCCAGACACACCCTGAAGCCAACCTCCTGTGGTACCTCCAAGGGCGGCCACACCTGGGGCGGCACCGAGGCTCAAAGGGCATCTGCGGAGTGAGCCGGGTTCCTCCGGCAGGTGGGGTCCTTCGGCCTGGCCTGCGGGTATCAGGCCAAAACCAGCAGTCCGACATCCCCCGAGGGGTCCCGGAGTGCAAGAGGGCACTGTGCAAAGTTGCTGTCGCTCGGCAGCTCCTGCATTGACCGTCTGCCCCCTGGTGGTCAGTGTGCATCATACCTACAGGCCCGTCTCAGCCTTTTATATATATAGATATGTCTGTTTTATGCAAGTACCATGCTATTTTGATTCCTATGGCCATGTAGTATAGTTGGATTTCAGGTAGTGTGATTCCTCCAGCTTTGTTCTTTCTCAGGATTGCTGTGGTTATTTGAGGTCTTTTGTGGTTCCACATAAAATTTTGGAATACTTGTTCTAATTTTGTAAAATAGGCCATTGGTATTTTGAGAGGAATTGCATTTCATCTATAGATTGCTTTAGAAAGTATGGACATTTTAATGATGTTAATTCTTTCTATCCGTGAACACGGTATATGCTTCCACTTATTTGTATCTTTTTCAATTTCTTTCTTCAGTGTCTTATAAGTTTCTGAATATGGGTCTTTTATATCCTTGGTTAAATTTATTGCTAGGTTTTTATTATTCAAGTGTGATAGAATTCTTAGTTTCCCTTTCTGATAAGTTCATTACTGGTATATAAAAGTGCAACCAATTTCTGGATATTTATTTTGTATCCTGTTACTTTACTGAATTCATTTATCAGTTGAATAAGAGTGGACATCCTTGTCTTGTTCCTCATTTTAAAAGAAATGCTTTAGCTTTTGCCAATTGAGAATGCTGTATGTTCCTTCTATTTCCACTATGCCAAGGGTTTTTATCAAAAACGGGTGCTGGATTTTGTCAAATACTTTTTCTACATCTATTGATATGATCATGTGATTTTTATCCTCCATTTTGTTTATGTGATGTATCATGTTTACTGATTTACAGATATTGTGACAACCTTGCACTCCCAGAATAAATCACACTTGATCATGGTGTATGATCTTTTTAATGTATTGCTGGATCTGGTTTGTTAGCATTTTGTTTCGGATTTTAGAATTTGTGTTCATCAGGGATATTGACCTATCATTTTTTTTCTTTGTTGTATCTTTTTCTGGTTTTGGAATTAAGATAATGCTGACCTCGTAAAATGAGCTTAGGAGTCTTCCCTCCTTTTGAATTTTCTGGAATAGTTTGAGAAGGAGAGGAGTTAGTTCTTTGAATGTTTGGTAAAATTTGCCTGTGAAGCCATCCAGTCCCAGACTTTTCATTTGTTGGGAGTTTTTTTATTACCGCTTCAATTTCACTAGTTGTAATCTGTCTATTCAGATTCTTTTATTCTTCCTAATTCGGTTTTGGAAGACTGTATGTTTCTAGGAATTTATCCTTTTCATTCAGATTGTCCAATTTGTTGGCATATAGATGTTTGTAGTTATTTTCTTACAATCCTTTGTATTTCTGTGGTGTTAGTTTTTACTGCTCCTCTTTCATTTCTGATTTTATTTATTTGGGTCCTCACTCAATTTTTCTTGATGACTCTGGTTAAAGGTTTGCCAATTTTGTTTATCTTTTCAAAGAACCAGCTCTTAGTTTCATTGATCTTTTGAATTGTTTCTTTGGACTCTATTTCATTTATTTCTACTCTATTCTTTATTATTTCCTTCTTTCTACTCACTTTGGAATTTGTTGTTCTTTTTCTAGTTCTTTAAGTGTAAAGTTAGATTGTTTGAGATTTTTCTTGATCCTTGAGGTAGGCCTGTAATGCTATGAATTTTACTATTAAAACTGCTTTCACTATGTCCCAGAGATTTGGGGTTGTTGTGTTCTCATTTTCATGTTTCAAGGTAGCTTTTGATTTCTTCCTTGATCTCATTGTTATCCCATTCATTGTTTAGTAACATGTTATTTAGTCTCCATGTCTTCGTGTTTTTCAGTTTTTTCCTTAAGATTGATTTCTAATTTCATACCCTTTTGGTCAGAGAAGATGTTTGATGATTTCAATCTTCTTAAATTTATTAAGACTGGTTTTGTATCCTAACATGTGTCTATCCTAGAAAATGTTCAATGTGCACTTGAAAAGAATGTATATTCTGCTGTTTTGGGGTGAAATGCTCCACTAACATTAATTTTTTAAATGTTGGGAATTTTTTAAATTTTGAATATTGGAAATTAAATCATTAGATAAATCATATATACTTCTTCCTCGCAAAGAATAAAAAAATAAAGTTTAAATGAAAATAGCAATAGGGATGAACAAATGTACCAAGTTTTCCCAGGGAAAATTGTGGTCAAACACTCAATAAATAATGATAGTACAACTGCAATAAACAGATTTAAATTACCTGAGTTTTTCTCCAATTAAAGGTGTTACAGAGTAAATTCAATTCTAGAGTTTTCATCAGTTTCTCTTTAGATATGTTTCACATAGTACATATGAAAAGTTTAATACTTACTTATCAAGGAAATCCTTATCCACTACAGCAGTGATGTCGAGAAGAGGATTTCCCATTCCAAAGAGAATATTTTCACTAAAATAAACAAAATACAAGCACAAGTTAGAAATAATTCTGAAAGTAAGGTGATGTGTAAAATGCACACAAATAAAAATATCTTTACCTCATCATGGAAAATAAACCTAACATACTAGTTTATTAAACCTTTTATTTTCCTATTACATGCAGGACAACAACTTAGAGGTAGCACAAAGCCATTTAGAAAGCATGATGACTTTTAAATTAGATGAAATAAAATATAACAAGAAACCAGATCCTGTGATTTTTTTCCCTAATACTCAACAGTCAATGACTCAATCTAATTAATTTTAATGATTTTTTAAAGATCTCTTACAACAAAGTTTTATACTCAATAGACATAATAATTAACTCTCTCTAACTAGTAAAACACGCAACTACTGAAAGTTATTATAGAGCATGGAGCAAGTCCTGGAACAATCAAGGACATGGAAGTTCATGTCCCCATGTAACCCCTACCTTGCTGTGGTATTATAATTTACAATAAGAAACATATATTGCTAGGTGATTATTGCTCAATCTTTTCAGCAAACCGTATGAAATGTGATTCAGAGCTTCTTGTCTAAAGGACAAAAGAAGAAGAATGTATACATTAACTGCTGTCCTGCATTGCAAGAGAGATGCTGTCAAGCTGCAATGGTTCGAAGCCTCTGTAGAAACTATTGCAGAAGCAGTGGCTGTCTAAGGTCTAAACTTAAAGTAGCACATAAGAGGTGTCTTCATACAGTCAGTTAAGTAAAAACTACTCAATAATTTATAAAAGCAAATAATTTTAAACTACTCATGTAATGTTTTCCTCTCCATCATTGTACATAATTGACAAACTACTATATGACTTCACTGTAATATGACAAATGAACTCTATTAAAAACACTAATTCTTTAAAATGGCTAGTTTCTTAAATGCAAGCACATATAAACTAGAGTCCAGGCCAGTAAATAATATGTATTACCCTTCTTAAATGATGAAGGCACTATATAAGTAAGCATTTATTTTTTTTCTTGCTTTACTAGATGTGAACAACATGGCGTCTACTATGGCCAAAAACTATGACTGATCCATACTGGAATTACTATATTTGTTGCAAATCTTAGCAATGCCTTTTTCCTGGAATATATGCTAGCATAAAAAATTCTCAATGACTTTTTTTGTGTGTGGAGAGGAGATGTAATTTTTTAAAGTCTCATAATTCAGGGCTCCAGCCAACATAAACCTATATTGTATTACTTTTTTGGACACTTAACAAATTTTGCGCACTGACATAAATATTAGAGTAAAAGACCTGGAGAAAGAAATTGCTTATCTATTGATATATTAATATTGACTAGCCCTCTGAACAGTAGAAATGTTTAGTTATACTTATGGTGCTAGAATAAATACTATAACGAGTGTCCTTAACTCTTATACTAATCATTCTCTTTTTAAATCCAGAAACCTAAGCTTCATGTGTGATTCTTCTCTCTCATCAACAACCATCTTGCTAATAACTCCATCTTCTTGGTGGGGACATGAGATTGCCATAAAAGGTTTTGAAAAGTTCTGCATATTCCTGATTATCTAGAATGCCATGTACATGTGCCCAGGACTATGGGCACGATCAAGCCCAGAAAAAGCCCTAATCAATACCTTCTGAGCATGAGGCCCTGCACAAGCAGGAAATGCAGGCTAAGGCAGAGTTGTAAGCAGAATGAGTGTTGAAGATATGCCTCAACAAGCACAGAGTCTCTCAGCAAAGAATGGCAGACAATAACAAGTATAGGCAAAAATGTATTCTTCACACACTGCTATTGGAAACGTAAAATGCTGCAGCCGACTTGGAAAAAAATTTGTCAGTTCCTCAAAAAAGGAAGCATAATATTACCATCTGACCCAGCAATTCCAGCCCTAAGCATATATCCAGGAGAAATGAAGACATGTGACAAAACAATAGGATGGTGAAGTCCTGGGGTAGGGGGAGAAAATGGGGGGGCGGGCTAGAAGGGGGACATATATAATAGTTTCAACAATAAAGATTTTTTTAAAAAAGAAAATGGTTGCCTGGTGTGACAGGGAGTAGGATGGATTAAAAAGAGGCAGGAGAGAATTTTCTGGGGAGATGAACATGTTTTGTATGCTAACCTAGATGGTAACTACACAAAAATATTTTTCAAAATTCAGTGAACTTGGGACCCGTGATTTCACTACTACACATAAAAAATTTTAAAAAAGCCAACAGTATAATTTAAGTGAAAAGACTAGGGACATATTTGTGCTCCTTAGATTATATAAGGCCAATCTTTCCATTTGTATTCTAGATCATATGCCTTCTTGCATACTCAAGGAAATGATCTTGTCCCTCTGTCCAGCATCATCTATTTTTTTTTTCTATTGGATCACTCTTTTCAGCATACAAATATGTTGAAATTCAGCCCCTCTTAACTCCACATATATCTCCAGCTACTCTTATCCCTGCTCCCCATTACAGTAAAACACTTCTTAAAGACTGTCTATGCTCTGTTAGATAGCAAGTTCCCCTTAATTAGATAAAATTATTCATTTTAAATCCAATTTTCAGGAGCACATGTGTGGCATAAAAATGACTCACAATTACATAGGAATTTGCAGCTATAAAACATTTTTGTATGTGTTATCACCTTTAAATCTTTACAATAATTCTATTGGTTAGGTATTGCTATTATCTCCGTTTAACAGAAATAAAAAGTTCAGGAAAGTTTTATAACCTGCCAAAGGTCAGAAGACAAATAAATGATTCCTAACTTCAAAGCATGTGCTTTCTTATTCATTATACTACATTTAGACACTGAGAACTCTCTTAATACAATAAAATGACCTATGATATATAATTATATGTATGTATATTATATATACCTATGTGTGTGTATGTATATATACATATACATATATCTCTTATGGTCCTATTTCAAATAACATTTCAACAACCAAAATCTACTATAACAAAATGATTATCTACACTAATAAAAGAGAAACATGGTAATTGGCGTACGACCGCTACCCTTTTCATTGGCTAATCAGTGAGTATATGCAAATTAACTGTCAGCCAAGATGGCGGCCGGCAGCCAGGCACTGAAGCGAGCAGGGAGGCTTGCTTGCTGC
>NW_005357076.1:4110927-4116503 GCF_000412655.1 Myotis brandtii
TGACAGGGGGCAGCGCCCAACCCCCTGATTGGCCCTGCTCTGTGCGTGACAGGGGGCAGTACCCCAACCCCCTGATTGGCCCTTCTCTGTGCGTGACAGGGGGTGGCGCCGCAACCTCCCCATCGACCCTGCCTTGAGTGTGACAGGGGGTGGTGCCCCAACCCCCCAATCGGCCCTACCCTGAGCGTGACTGAGGGTGGCATTGCAACCTCCCGATCCGCCCTGCTCTGTGCATGACGGGGCGGCGCCCCAACTCCCCAATCGGCCCTGCTCTGAGCCTGACCAGGGGCTGCACTTAGGGATTGGGCCTGCCCTCTGCCACCCGGGAGCAGGCCTAAGCCAGCAGGTCGTTATCTCCCGAGGGGTCCCAGACTGCGAGAGGGCACAGGCCGGGCTGGGGGACCCCCCTCCCCCCGCCCCCCGAGTGCACAAATTTTTGTGCACCGGGCCTCTAGTAGTATATAAGTATGTGACTAGATAATTTAATATCCAAACAGGACACTTTTGAGAGTAAAGGAAGAGCTATTTATAATTATGCCAGAGTAACAGGTATAATCCAGGATTGTTCTGGGTAAACTGGGACATGTGGTCATCCGATTTATAAGCTCGCTTTGCTATTTGAAAATAAGAATCCATGCTTATGGTTTATTACAGTATTTTTTTAATTTTTTTTTTTAGTGAACACTCTGATTCCAAGGAACATGCCAGTCTTCACATTTGGGGAGGAGATTAAAGGCTGAAGGTTATCAGGAGAGACCCAATTCTAAATCTGGTCAGATACACTTGGATATTGGTGCTACTAAAAATTGATGGTTAGAATATTAGAAACTGATCACTGGGCTGATAAGCTAAATGCCTGAAACCAACAGAGTGTTCCATTAACTAAGCAATGTTATAACTTATAGGAATTGACCAGAGGAAAGAAGTCATTCCACAGAATAAAGATCAGATATTGTGCAGTTAATGTAACTCATACTAGAAAAATATCTAAATGAATATGGTCATAAAAATAATGTTACAATTTAAGAGGAGAAAAATAAAATGATAAACATAATATTGTTAGTAAAAAATTAAAAATTCAAAAGAATATTTTTGTTCAGCATTTCAGATAAATAAAAGTTACCTAACAGTCAATTATAATAATCAATTACTTTAGATAAATATTTCTAATGCATGTCACCCCCAACCCAAACACAGTCTGTTCACTGAGTCTGCCATTCACAGGCACAGAAATAATTTTCCATGAGGTAATCAGGTATATAGTTATAGGCCTCATGGGGTATTTAGAAAGTATCATCAATGGTTTAACCTCTTCACTACCTGGGAGAGTATTATAACAGTTTTTTAATAACAATTTAAAACAAGTAAGTATGAAGAGGTAAAGAGATATTATTAACCAATGTTACAGGAAAGGGTTAACATTCAGTCTAGACAATCATTTTGATTCTGTTTTATCTTTGACAGTTCTGCTTAATGTAGCAATACTGTGGCTGGGAAGATTTGGAGTTAGAAAACCTTGTATGCTTTTCAAACAAAGATGACCTATTTATAAATATGAGCATTAACAGCTGACAACATTGCACAGTTCTGTAAAAGGATTCCTGTTTTAGTTCTTCAAAATACAGTATCTCATAAATAAAACAATTTCATTTTATTTTAAAAGTTCATTTGCCTCACTAAGAAGTCCTATACATAAAAGTTTGTGCGGTAATTGAAATTTTCATTTCTTATAAAAGACACAAGTCCTGAAATGAGCTTGAAAATTCTGTTTTAAAGTCGCTAGAGAAACAGCTCAATAAAGGCAGTTTCAATCTTAGCCAAATTTTAGTCTTCATATGAATGTTCTCCATCTCAGTGGGTTGGCAGATCTTGTTGGATGCACCTCAAAGTCTTGAGTGTTAGGAGAAAAATACCCCAGGACCCCACCCACATCCCACATAAATTTTCCAATGTAGGCCAACTCACAGAAGTGGTTCCAGAATCATCGTGTAGGACACAGTAATGTCGAGTCCCAGAATAGTCTTTGACCAAATATCTGACCTGTCTGGGCAGGCCAAAGAATAGGGCTCCTCAGCTCTAGAGCAAACACTCTCCCGTCTCCCTACCTCATTTTCCCAGTCTTGCCTGGTACAAACTCAAGCTGTAAGCAATGCCCAAAACCAGTCTAGACACTGATGGGGGGGGAGAGGGGGGGCAATATTCATAGGGGTGTTTTGAAATAGTGTTGCTCAGTGAAAAGTTCATAAAGTAGGGGACAGAAGAGCTGAGCTAAGATCTTTTTTTTAAAACCTTTATTGTTGAGAATATTACAGATGTTCCTCCTATTTTCCCCATTGCCTCCCTCCACCTAGTTCCCACCCCACCCCAGGCCTTCACCACCCTATTGTCTGTGTCCATTGGTAATACATGTAAATTCTTTGGTTAATCTCTTCCTGGTTCCCCTCTCCCTTCTCTCTGAGATTCCATGTTCCATGTTTCTGTGCCTCTGGTTCTATTTTATTCATCAGTTTATTTTGTTTATTAGATTCCTTGTTCATTTATTTTGATTTTTAAACTCAATTGTTGCTAGATATGCATTTATTGCCATTTTATTTTCATATTTTTTACCTTTTATTTCCTCTTCAACATTTCATGTAATACTGGTTTGGTGGTGGTGAACTCCTTTAGCTTTTCCTTGTCTGGGAAGCTCTTTATCTGACCTTCAATTCTAAATGGCCTAAATTCTATCTTAAGCTCTACCACTGCCTAACTAGGAAATTCTCTTCTATCCTCTAATTCTACGTGTTCCTGTCTCCTGAATTTAACTCAAGTATCAAGTTTCCTACTGGGCCAATTAAAAATGACAAAAGCATCAATTTACAAATATGTTCTATCATTTCCCAAATTAAGACCAGTTGGAGTCTGATAACAAAGTATAACAGCTGTTATTCAATGATAATTGGACTCTTCATCAGTAATGATGAAGTAGAATACAAATAAAAGCTCAAAGAGACTATCTCCAGCCAAATTCATTCAAAGATCTTAAGTTTAAAAAAAAACAACACAACTCTTTTGCTTTAAATCATTATTTAGGAATTCCTAATAGTTGAATGCTACCCTGGAAAGGACACTGAACCAGGTGTCTAGAGATCTAGGTTCTAGTTAGATATATGCAATTATTTTGTATAAACGCAAACAAATTTTGGCTTCAGTTTTTTCAACTATAAAGTCAGGGAATTAGGTAAGTGTCCTTCATGTTTAAAAACTTAAGATTTCAGCATTTATTTTCAGATGACACCATTTCTAAGAGCTCAAATTGCTTTTAACAAGGAGGCATTTGTAAAATGCCTTAAAATTTAAAAGCACTTGCATACCTACTCAAGAACACTGTGGGATACATATTAATGTCAGCATCACTGAGTATATCATTAAACAAATGTCCAGAGAAAAAGGAAAAAAGAGAAAAAACAGTAATTCAAGAAAAGGCTCTCAACCAGAACCCAGGTATGTTCAGCACTGGTCCTCAATGGTTTCCAATTCTATAGTCTGTCACGTAGTTAGCAACAATTATTTTTAAGTGTGATGTAAAAAAGAACACTGAACATGAAGTTAAATTTTGATAACTTGTGACCTAGTTCACTCTCCTTACCAGTAAAAGCAGGTCGATAATATATATATATCTTTTGGGCTATTAGACTGGACATAAAATGGGAACATGCCTAAACATGGTGTGAAAACTAAGGTATGGCATAACTGCATTAAATGCAGTTCTCACTGGGAACTGGCAGGGATTATCAACTCATTCAAAACTGTCACCACATACATAGTGGCTTCAACTTCAGTAATCTCCCTGCCTACGCCTGAACTTAAATCATCAAGCTCCTTAGAAGACAAGAGGAAAGAAAAGAGGTCCTACAGTTGTCTCTCACAATACTTTATAATTTTTGTCCATCGAAGCAGCTTTTTCAGAAAATTTAAATAATATATTGTTTCTATAAAGGCATCATGAGGAGCACTAGATCATGGATATTTGGATTCAATTCCTAACTCTGCTACTAACTGATTTTGCACACGGCACTCAACTACTTGGTCTGTTTCCTCAGTTGTAAAATGTGGTTTGGATAACATTTAAAAATCTTTAAGTCATGTCACTATAGATCAACACTATGTAAAATGCAGGCAAACAGCTGAAGAAACAGCATAAATATAACGTTATTAGCAGTTGCCTATCCTTTCACAAGTCAAATAAGGCTGGCATCAACCTTTAGATCAGTCTTTTGAACACAACCACCATTAAACCCTTCGTTAAAAGGTGCAGCCTGTTGCCTCTTGCCAAGCAGCAGACGCTTTATATTTGGGAGTTTTTCCAATTAAGAGTAGCCAGGAAGACAATGGTCAATTGAGTCCACATAAGAAATGATTCTTAATATAGACAGTCACTGATCCACAACCTAGTGAAGAGCAGCTTCCCATACTGGGCGTGGCAGTGGAAAGGGGAAATTAATCTGCTCCGACAGCACTTCCTTTATCCATCCTAAAATGCTATTAGCATTACAACCTGGGCTTATATGTACTGTCAAACCTTTCAGCACCTGAATTTCTCCTGCATAATGAAGTACTCTGCCTATGTTAGTTCCGAATTATGCAATTTAAGAAAGAGAAACTGCATCCGAGTTCAGCACCGTTGAATGCTACCTTATCTTACCTGAGGGTTAGGTTCTCGAGCCATCTCTTAAATTTGTGTAGTCACAATAAGCAAAGAGAAAATGTTAAATCGCCAGGACTTAGGCGCTGGAAGCTCAGACAAAAAAAAAAAACACAAAAAACGAAAAACTTATTCTCTTCACTTTTGTGCTGGGGCCTCCCTTTCTCTGGGACAGTGAAGGCCAGGGTCTACTTTAAAAGAGGGAGGTCAGAACACTGAGTAAATAACCTAACTTACCTCCTTTTAGAAATAGTTGCATTAGCATAAGTTAAACATTCAGTCAAAGATCCACGCAGGGCGATACCCCATCGCCATTAACAAGGAACCTCAGAGCTCCGGGGGAGCCGCTGGGGGATGTGTTTACCTTTCACTGTAGACCTACTATCTGACCACACGCGTTTCACCTGCGGCTCCCACCAGCAGGTAAACAGATGGCGCCTCCCCGCGCACTCGTTCCCGTCAGAAGCAAACACGTTAGGGACGCGCGGTTTCATCACTGGGGGCAATCTACCTGCCTCGGAGAAGGGCCAACTTTGCAGGTCCGCCCAAGGCCGCGATGAAGTTCTGTCACAGGCGTGACCTGCAGGCAGGGACAGACGGGAGCACGCCACGCTTCCCCGGGGGTGGGGGAGGGAGCCACGTTTTTCATGGAAAAGTGACTACACACACAGGCAAGCCTCCAACCTTGGGATCTGGGCGGGGGTCACGCCAGGGGGCGGCTGCTGGCAGACCCCGCCAAGTGCCACCGACCCCCAAAACTTCTGAGGAAAGCAGCAATGCCCAAATGAAAAGTGCAGAGGACCTCCCACCCGAGGCGGACCACCCGGGCGAAGGGGCGGCAGTCGGGGTCCCACCACCCAGCAGGCGAGCGGCTCGGGCGGCGCCCCCTCCC
>NW_005357076.1:4116936-4123336 GCF_000412655.1 Myotis brandtii
TCACCTGCCCCAGAGCCCGTCTGCAGGGGAAACGCGGCAGCCGTCCGGACAGCTCAGCGGGGAATCGAAGGCCAGGCGGCGCGCCGTAGGTTAAACTCGAACTCGCAGCCTTTGGAGCCAAGTGCGGAGCGCGATGCTCCCCAGGCGCTCTTGGGCTTAAACAATTACAGCTGCTTTTGTAATGCGCATGTAAGTGCCCAGGACCCTAAACTGTGTGATTAGAATCGAGGAGGGTGAGGCCCGGACACTGGTATTTTTAGCAAACGTCCCCTGGTGATCCAGGTACACACATGAAGTTTAAAACCTTTTCACCAAACCACCTACTCAGACCATCCTGCTGGCCACACTTAGCTGTCAGATCACCTCACTTTTCTGAACAGTGTGCAGCCCTCTGATGCCATAGGAAAAGTTGAAAGACCCTCACTACTGGCCCTAACCTTACAATTAGTGGGGATAAAGGGTTCAGAAACTGATCCTGAACCACCAATAAAAGGCAGGTTAAATTAATTCCAACTGCGGGAAAGACAGGGCGGGTAGGGGGCAGGTGGTCTCAGTAAACGCTTTCTGACCTAAATAGCTTTTCTTGACTCCCTCTTTATTCTCCAATAATATTTATATTAACAGACTCCAACCCCCAATGGCATTCATTCACTGACCATTAGGATGGTGATCAATTCCATAGGTCTGAAATTAGTTACATCAGAACCACAACTCAACATGTGATATTGAAATGTGCCCTGTGTGTAACCAGAAGAACTGAATTTTTAATTCTATTTAATTTTAGTTTACATTTTAAAACCAAAGCAATGTAAAATATTTTCCCATTAAACACAATTTGGTTTTCACTGGACTACATTTCACTTTTTAACTTGAAAATTTCTCAAATTGAGACAATATAAATGTGAAAGACATACCATATTTTTTCACGACAGTACAAAATATATGTAAAATATCTTACTTTTTATATTAATTACATCTTGATATAATATTTTGCTATGTTGGGTTAAATAAAATATATTACTAAGATTAAACTGTTTCTCTTTACTTTTTTAATGTAGCTAGTAGAAAATTTAAAATTATATGCATCTTGCATTATGTTTCTACTGTAAAGTGCTGTTCTACTGTCTAAATTAGCCTTGCTTTTTTTTATCTATCATTGCCCCTGTGACCAAATAATTATGTTCATAAAATGAAATTAGTAGAGATACCAGTTTATAGATGGTCTGCTAATCATCTAAAATATGAAACATTCTAAAAGATCTTAAGTTTCTTTCAAAAATGCTTTCTTTTAAGCATTTCTCTCTTTAATTTGGGAAATGCCTACCCAGAATGAAGCCATGGACTCTAAATCTGCCACGTTGGGCCCATGAGGAATGGCTGTT
This sequence comes from Myotis brandtii, assembly GCF_000412655.1. Taxonomy (NCBI): domain Eukaryota; kingdom Metazoa; phylum Chordata; class Mammalia; order Chiroptera; family Vespertilionidae; genus Myotis; species Myotis brandtii. Next base: position 4,118,319 of record NW_005357076.1, read on the forward strand.
AAAAACAGAGCTATATTTGGCTGATGAGACTTTGACCAACTGTCCACAAACAGAATTAGTCAATTGTTCCTCTGGATTTCCACAGGATCTGAATCAAATTAAAAAAAAAAAAAAGGATAGCAATTTGTAGTGGTGGAGACACTGACTAATTCAACAGTTTCCCTCTCCCTCTTGTGGAAAAGGTTGATAACCCATGGAATTAAAAGTAAAACCAAGAATAATCCTTAGAAAAGATTTCAAAACGTCAACATTACTTTTAATAGGGGATATAGTATGGTGCTTCTCAAACTTTAACATGCATACACATCACATGCGGGATCTTCTTAAAATAAGGTTTGACGCAGCAGATCTCTGTGGCCAAGATTTTGCAATTCTTTATGTACCCAAGATTTTGCAATTCTTTATGTACCCAGATCGCATCATTTGCTTTTCTGTGGATCCTGCTATGTAGCAAGGTTGTAAAGGTAGCAAGACATGTGGTTTTTAACCCCTGCTTGACTTCCTACTAGCTGTATGATCTTAGACTGGTTTTGGAACTTTGTCCTCAGTTTACCCATGCTTTTCAGGGCACTGCGAAGATTAAAACTTAATTCTAATGAAGTGTCTAATAGAGTTCTTGGCACATGGCGTGATTATTTTCTTATTATCACACTAGTTAAAATTACATCTCTGGGAAGCATGACATGAAAGCTAACACGAACTTGGCCCTGAGAAAAATAAAATGCACTTTGCTCATGTCTAACATACTTTATAACTCCCACTTTGATTTTTAACAATAAAGTTTTTTTGTACCAAAACAGCTAGACTTAAAACTTTATTTTTTAACAAACATACTAAATTCTATGTCATTAAGAGAAGACAAGGACCTGCAATATTCAAATATTTAATCAAATGAAAGCCATATCACATTCAAAGTTTTAAAAAACAACTTTTTTTTTTTAATCCTCACCCAAGGAAATGCTTAAAGAGAGGAAGAGATGAGAGAGAGAGAGAGAGAGAGAGAGAGAGAGAGAGAGAGAGAGAATATGAGAATCATCCATCTGTTGCCTTCTGCATATGCCCCAACCAGGGATCGAACCCTGGTTGTGCCCTGACCCAGAATAGAATCGGCAATCTTTCAGTGCATAGCATGATGCACAACCAACTGAGCCACTCTGGGTGGTAAAAAAAAACAACTTATTTTTGTTAAGGGTCACTTTACATTTAACTTAAAACTATAAGTGATTTTTTACATAATCAACACAACTTGCAAAATGTTTATTTAAAATGTATTTCAGTACCAGTTCATTTTGATAGGTACAGGCATAAGAATGTTATTTCAGGAAACAGGCTCATGTGTAATTAATTGTTCTTTCAGAGTCAATCACATATAGACAAAAGTAAAGACATTTTTTTCCAGGTAAAGGCAGAAGTTCTTTTTATTCACAGCAACTTTGTTTCCTCGGTCATGTTCTTTTTCTAATCTTTCCCTATCCTCTCTACCAACCAGTCTTTCCCAAAACAAACACACACACACACACACACACACACACACACAGCAACTGAGCAACTACTATTTAAACTCTTTTGATCAATTTTTTAAGCAATTTACTTCAACCCTATTCTCTATATTTTAGGGAAAAGCAGTCAATTGAAATTTTTATCCATCATTAACTTTTTTACAATTTAAATAGTTGAACCAGGATAAGTGTGACCCAAAGAGAATAGTTTGCTCTTGGGAAGATAAGTAAATATTCTATCTACTTTATCTAATTGTGTGGTTAGTCTGCCGCTATAAAAACAAATAGATTGCTAATTTCAACAGTTAAGTGCCTCTAGCCCAGCCAGTGTGGCTCAGGACTGAGCGTCGACCTATGCAGTTCTCAACTTGTAGGTTGCAAACAATGAAAATACATCCTGCATATCAGATATTTACATTATGATTCATAACAGTAGCAAAATTACAGTTATGAAGTAGCAACGAAAATAATTTTATGTTTGGGGGTCACCACAACATGAGGAACTGTATTAAAGGGTCGCGGCATTAGGAAGGTTGAGAACCACTGAATGGTTCAATTCCCAGTCAAGGCACCTGCCTGGGTTGCAGCTCCATCCCAAGTGTGGAGCGTGCAGGAGGCAGCCGATCAATGATTTTCTTTCATCATTGATATATGTTTCTCTCTCTCTCTCTCTCTCTCTCTCTCTCGTGCCTCTGGATAGCATAACAAATATGTGGACCCACCATCATACTAATCTCAACAAATGCTTCAAGCCCCCAAATAATAATAAAGTCCTGTTCAAACACAGCCAATTTGTTGTTAAGGGTGCAATAAAAAAAAGTTAAGTGCCTCTGGATAGCATAACAAATATGTGGACCCACCATACTAATCTTTTCAACAAATGCTTCAAGCCCCCAAATAATAATAAAGTCCTGTTCAAACACAGCCAATTTGTTGTTAAGGGTGCAATAAAACAGCATTTTCATATATTATTAGTGGGATTTTAAATTAGTACATTTCTAAAAAGCTTCTCAGCAATATGTCACCAATTCCATTTTAGGCTACTATCATAAGTAAAATAGAACAATGTGAACAAAGATATGTAAAAACCAGTTAATCATTTCAGCATTAAGAGTAAAAAAATTATTACGTAAGTAACCAAAAACAGAACAACGGTTAAATAAATTACATAAGCATGTTATGAAGCTATTATAAAATCTTTCCATAAACTTTTTAAGAATGTACAAAAATGCTCATGATTTAATGAAAAAAACAATGAAATGAAAAAAGCAAAACAAACGAAAGGAATATAGAGAATGATCTTGACTTTGTTAAAAAAAAAAAAATACAAACTATAATTGCACACAAAAAAGATTGGTAAGAAACACACCAAAATGTTACTATTGGTTTCTCCAGAAACTGAAATTATGTCTAATTTTTACCTTATTTAAATTGATCTAGCTTATAAATTTTCCACTATATATTGGTTTTATTAGCACAAATTTTTGTAATTACTATTAAACTTTAATTATCTTTATGAAATGATTTAAAACTACAAAAATTATTCCTACTCTTTATTAAAACACTTTTTTAAAAATCAAAACCTTCAAAACTATCATCTTTAGAGGAATTAGACTTACTTTATAAATGTCTTGTCTTTTCATGTTTAAAGATACTTTAAGACAGGAATAACAAAAATAAAATATCTATTATTTTCTTGGTTAATTTTAAATCTTAACTTGACAAAAGTTAAAAGCATAAATACCACTTTTAGAGCTTCACACAGCCTTTCAGAGGCCAGCTGTCACAACACTGAATGTGGAATTTCTTCCCTGCATGGTATTTAAAAATATATCTCATTTCATGTGAATTAAAATACTGATCGAAATAATATTTTAAAACAATCTAAATCATACTCCAAAAAGAGAAATTTCTTAAGACTTATCTCCCTAAAATAAGTAGTATGTTACAGTGTGAATTTCAGGAACCATGGGAATAAGGAGATAGAAATTATAATCCTGAAACTACCAAAAACATTATGCCCTTCGACCATCGGTGTCCTTATCTGAAACACAGGAAGTTTGTAAAGGTGGCATCTCAGGTCTCTTTCAGTTTTACTGGATAATGAAAGAAAAAAAAAACATTCACTTATATCTTAATACAAATTGGGTTCTTTTTAAAGTTGATCAGTTCTAAGGTAATAAAATATATGCAATTTTAGTTAGCTTTCATTATGGATAAGGTTATTCACAGAAACATTGCTCAATGTATTAACTCTTTTCCCCAAAAGACATTATTAGAGGTCTACTATTTTTACTTCCTTTAATTAGTGTCTGTGGATAGTTATGTCACATTTCACTTTAACAGAATATAATCTTTAAATAGAACCTGACAATTTATTTACCAGGAGAATTTGAAGAATTGAACTTGATTGACTGAACTTTATTTAGTAAGAATTCTTAGCAAAACTCCCTCCCAGGAACACCTACACAGTACTTCTTTATTTGCAGTGAACTACAAATCTCTGAAACTCAAAGACCTCCATCTAAAAGTACAGGATAACAGTGCTTCCCAATTATTCATGCTGCCACGAACATATTTTTAAATTATACAACTGAATATCACTATTATTTTACAAAAGGACATCTACCTATATAAAAACCCTAAGTGTAACATCACGACCCGAGGCACAACCAACCGGAAGAAAGTTAGTCCTGCAGGGGTTGTCTTGGAAATGGCTGCACCCTCCCCCGAGCTGTTTCCCAGAGCTGTTTCCGGTAAGGTCGAGGTTTGAGGCAGGAACCCACCCTCGGAGTGTGGAGGCATATCTTTATAAAGTGTGCCGCGCCAGCACGGCCAAGGGTGAACCTGAGTGGGGGTGGCTGAAAGGCTTAGAAAAGACAAGAGAATGAAAGCCAGGTCTCAGTGGGATGCTGCTTCTCTGAGACAATGACCACGCCCACTGCCCTGTCTTTATTTTATAGCAGATGCCACGAGGCAAAGTAAGGGCGTCACCAAGATGTTTACAACTTTCTCCTGGGTTTCAATCCTACTCAACTACATGCACCTGAACTCTATCAAGCCTACATCACTCAGGCACGTGGGGCCATGTGTTTGGACCATAGGTTCAAGCTTACAACTATAGCTGTTGGCTATAATTGTGCTGGGAGGGCCCTGCCCTCCAAGCTGGGACTTGCACGTGGCAATGAGAGGACTGTGCCCTCTCATCAGTCCAATGCTTGAACCTGTCCAAACACTGTAGCCACGCCCCACAAACCAGGAGGTCACCGTTCGATTCCCTGTCAAGGGCACACGCCCGGGTTGCGGGCTCGATCCCCAGTGTGGGGCGTGCAGGAGGCAGCCGATCCATGATTCTCTCTCCCATCATTGATGTTTCTCTCTCTCTCCCTCTCCCTTCCTCTCTTCCCAAAAATTCAATAAAAAGGTATTTAAAAAAGAAAGGAAGAAGAAGAAAGAAAGAAAGAAAGAAAGAAGAAAGAAAGAAAGAAAGAAAGAAGAAAGAAAGAAAGAAAGAAAGAA
>NW_005357076.1:4123526-4133264 GCF_000412655.1 Myotis brandtii
AAGTTGTCTCTTACAACAAATATGAGATCAGAGGATTCTGCTTATAGTGAATAGTAAAACTTGGAGATGGCAAACTTGATAGCAGTTTTCATTTAGGAATGGATATTATTGAAATCCCCTGTGAAATAATTTGTTATGGATCTATTATTGAAGCTTCCTTTGGAATATTATCTATAGATAATATTGAAAATATATCTAAACGTGCAATTCTTTGTCCAAAAAAAATGAGCACGTTCAAAAATTAAATGAAGAAATTTTGGATATACTCGATGGAGATTTTCACACATATTTGAGTGATGATTCCATAGATGATGCTGAAAAGGAAAATTTTCTCATCGAATTTCTTAATAGTATTACTCCTTTGGGAATGCTGTGTCATAAATTAAAATTGAAAGTGGGTGCAATCATCATGCTATTGAGAAATCTCAATAGTAAATGGGGTCTTTGTAATGGTACCAGATTTATTATCAAAAGATTATGACCTAACATTATCGAAGCTGAAGTATTAACAGGATCTGCAGAGGGAGAGGCGCAGAGGGAGAGGTTGTTCTGATTCCAAGAATTTATTTGTCCCCCCATCTGACTGGCCTCCCATTTAAATTGATTAAATGACAGTTTCCCGTGATGCCAGCATTTGTGATGACTATTAATAAATCACAAGGACAAACGCTAGACAGAGTAGGCATATTCCTACCTGAACCCGATTTCGCACATGGTCAGTTATATATTGCTTTTTCTCGAGTTCGAAGAGCATATGACGTTAAAGTTCTAAATACTTCAGCACAAGGAAAATTAGTCAAGCACTCTGAAAGTGTTTTCACTCTTAATGTGGTGTACAGGGAGATATTAGAATAAGTTTAATCCCTTTATCAGTCATTGTTTGCATCACTGTTGTTTTCATATCATGTTTTTGTTGTTTTTATATTATGCCTCTGTTGTTATATCCTTTTGTTACTGTTTATTTATTAATAAATTTATATTTTTTCATATACATTTTATTAATTTCCTTTCATCTCTCACATTTCTATTATAAAGAAAGGGCAAATAGCAATATTAAAATATTTCCTCTAATTCCCTTTTAATGTGCACGAATTTCATGCACCGGGCTAGTAGTTTTAACATAAAAAATGTATGAAGGGGCCCTAGCTGGTTTGGCTTAATGGATAGGGCGTCAGCCTGTGGACTGAAGGGTCCCAGGTTCGATTCCGGCCAAGGGCACATGCCTGGGTTGCGGGCTTGATCCCCAGTAGGGGGCATGCAAGAGGCAGCCAATCAATGATTCTCTCTCATCATTGATGTTTCTCTCTCTCTCCCTCTCCCTTCCTCTCTAAAATCAATAAAATATATTTTTTAATTAAAAAAAATGTATGAAGGGCCCTGGCCAGTGTGGTTCAGTTGGTTGGGTATTGTCATATGCAATAGAAAGGTTGCTGGTTCCATCCCTGGTAGGTAGTGTGTGTGAGGTAAGCAATAGATGTTTTGTTCTCACATCAATGTTTCTCTCCTCTTTCTTTCTCTCTCTCTCTCTCTCTCTCTCTCTCTCTCTCCCTCCCTCCCTCCCTCCCTCCCTCTCTCCTTCCTTTTCCCTTTCCCTTCCCAAAATATTGTTGGTAATCTTATGAAGTATGTTTTCTATACAAAAGATTTTCTTCTTTTTACTTCACCATAGGGCTGATCTATGGTACTTCACAAACAAGCTTTTAAGAATCATTCACTCATCTCAACAAATATTTAATGAGCATCTACCCTACTACTCAAGACACTAGATAGATATTCAACAACAATCAAGAACGTGTACTGCCTGGCTGGGTGGCTCAGTTGGTTGGAGTGTCTCCTTTGTACCAAAAGGTTTCAGGATGGATCCCCCTGGTAGGGGTGCATACGGGAGGCAAACAATTGATGTTTCTCTCTCACATCAATGTTTCTTTCTCTCCTTCTTTCTCTCTCTCTCTCTCTGTCTCTCTCTCCCTTCCTCTCTCTCTAAAAATCAATAAAAACACAACCTCAGGTGAGGATTTAAAAAATTAAAAAACAGCCCAGCTGATGTGGCTTAGTGGTTGAGTGTCAACCTATGAACCAGGAGGTCTCAGTTCAATTTCCCCTTCAGGGCACATGCCCAAGTTGCAGGAGGCAGCTGATCAATAACTCTTTCATCGTTGATGTTTCTATCTCTTTCTCCCTCTCTCTTCCTTTCTGAAATCAATAAAAATATTTTTTTTAAAAATATACTGCCCTTATAGAACTTACATTCTAGTGAAGGGATATAAATGAATAATCAAACAAATAAGAACATCAAATGATCATTAGTGCTATGCAGAGAATAAAAACCAGCAGACCAAAGTAGAGAAATTCTCCTTCAGATTGGGTAGTCAGGGAAGGCCTCCAGCAAGAGAACTAAATGACAAGAGCCAGGTAGGAGAAGGGCATTCCTAAAAGACAGCACTAAAATGGTAAGTGGAAGGCCAGTGTGAAAAAAGGTGAGGGAGAGAAGAAAGGTTTGTGGTCAGAGCAAGAAGCAGATCATCTTAGCTTTTATAAGCCTAAGAAATTTTGATTTTATTATAACCATGACAAGAATCCACTATAATTAAGTTTTACACAAAAGAATGACATGATTTAATTTTGTTTTAAAAGATCACCCTGGTTATAGTATAAAGAATGGAATACAGGAGCATGAAAGCAGAAAGACTAAATTAGAAGCCTGTTGTAGTAATACAGATGACAAACACTCCTGTTTGAATCATGAAGATAGTGATGGACATAGAGAGAAACAGATGGACATTTGGAGGTAGAATGACAGGATCTGCTGATGAAATAGAAATGGGGAACTAAGGAAGGAAAGGAATCAAGAGTAACTCCTAGATTTTGGACTAAATTGGGTAAATGGTGCTGCTATTTACTGCAATAAATGGAGAAGGCAACAGAGAGGCTCAGAAGACTGGAGTTCTGAGAGAAGTCAGGGATGGAGGTAGACACTGTGAAACAGGTTTTTCTTTCTAGTTTTTTTTACTTTATAGTGCCTACTGTTTTTAATTTTTTTAAAATTTTATTTATTGATTTTAGAGAGGAAGGGGGAGAGAGAAACACTGATTTGTTGTTCCATTTATTTATGCACTCATTAGTTTATTCTTGTATGTGCTCTGACTAGGGATCGAACCTGCAATCTTAGTTTATGGGGATGACCCTCTAACCAACTGAGTTACCTGGCTAGGGCATACCTGCTGTTTTCTGATATATTAAAAATGAGTGTCCAGAATGCAGTATATGCAGTTTCATTTGAACAACACCCTAATAAGCAAACTATTCTATCTCAGCTGTCAGATGCTAGCAGGTACAAATATAAGTAGAATAAATAAGTAAAACTTACTGAGTGCCTAATATGTGCCAGACAGCATGCTATATATCTTTCTAGTACTACCCCACTTGAATTTACAACAACCCTATCAGGAGATATTTTATTATCACCATCTTATAGATGAAAAAATTGAAGCTCAGAGAGGTTCAATAACTTGCAAAGCCATACATAACAGAACAGAAATCTAAAGTCTGGTAGTCTGACTCCAGAACTGGGGCTAATTACCATTATACACAGTGTCACTAGAGTAAGTCCAAGATAGCCTGATGTAAGTCGGAGACTTTTATAAATATCCAAATTCCAGAACACCACACTATGCTTCCACCCACTAAGATGTAATGATTTAGTGACAGCTTTCTGATTAGCGGGAGCACCATATGAAATACTTTCAGAAATTGCTTCTTTTATTTCCATACTAGAGGGCCGGTGCACAAAATTCGTGCTGTCGGAAGGGGGGGGGGCCTCAGCCCAGCCTGAGCCTTCTCGCAGTCCGGGAGCCTCGGGGGATGTCCGATTGCTGGCTTAGGTCATCCTTAGCGCTGCTGCAGAGGTGGGAGAGGCTCCCACCACCAGCACTGCGCCCAGCTCAAAGCTTCTGGCTGAGCGGTGCTCCCCCGGTGGGAGCACACTGACCATCAAGGGCAGTTCCAGCATTGAGCGTCTGCCCCCTGGTGGTCAGTGTTCGTCACAGTGACCAGTCGTTCCGCCATTCGGTCTATTTGCATATTAGCCTTTTATTATATAAGATAGGATATGCTCATTCAAAGATTAAATCTGATCGGTCAATGAATCTGCCATTTTTGCCTTTAATTTAGCTAAGATTCCTATGACCTAGAACCACTTCTTGGACCCCTTTATTTTTTTAAATTTCAACCATTTCATTTCTGTCAAAATCAAAAAAGTTATTGCTTTAGAAAATAAAACACATCTTTCTTACTACTGTGCAAGATAGGAGCACAGAGTAAGTACCAAGTGGCTAAATGTACTATCACGCTAAGTAGATTTCCCCCCACACCCCAGCCATTCAAGTTGTGTGAATCAAATTTAGGCTTCAGTGAAATTACAAACTATTTATCAAGACCTTTCAAGACTCAGAAGTTGAAACCACAGATATTCACAAAAGATTCCACTGTAAAAAAAATATATATATATAAGTAAATAACAAATTACTTATATAGTGTTCGGGTATATTCTTTTTCTAACTCCTAGTACATATCATTTTCTAAACAGAAGTAAAAATAAATATGCTCTCAAATTGAATATAGTTTTATCTGAGAAATGTCCTAAGAAATATTCATTCCTACTGGGTTGTTTTATAAACGATGGGATTTAATTCTAAAAAAGTTTTTTTATTCAATGTTTTTATTTTTGTTTTTACTCTAAGACTGTAATAACAGGAACCAACAATCCCATAGTCAGCACTTATGAGGATCAACCTAGATTTGAAGGTCTCATCTTCACTCTACTACATTGGTTGAGGCCCATCTTCTCTCAAAATCTGTGGGACAGGACTAAGACTGGCATTCACTAATCTGCCTAAAGAGACCTTAAATTGGATGCAGGAAGAATTAGAGTGACATATATAGAGCAAAGCCCCGCCCTATGGAAATAGGGTAGACTGTTTTTCTGCAATGAGTAGATATTTAAAATTGAAAGACTAGGATGTTTATGTGGTGGTGATGGTAGTGGAGCTGGTAGTGATAGTAGTCTCTGTTTTACTGGGAAACATGGGAGGGAAAGAAGTGCAAAGAGCCTACCAAAACTGTGGTATTTGAGATAATGTGTCTTTGAAGTATCTTTCCTTAGCACAACAGACATTCCAAATCAAGTAGAATTAAGATTATGGAGTACTGTCAGTGGAGATTACTTTACACTGTGGTTACTTGATGGGATCATGTAGTATTTAGTGAAAACAGAAGAATTATTAGCTTTGGAGTGGGTTGAAATGCAGATTTCCTAATGATTCATTACATATGTGAGAGAATTAGGCATGAAGACATTAAAGACAAAATTTTTTATTACTTCAATGGTATAAAAGGTAATCATTGAAAAGTGCAATGTGATGGGACCATCAATATCAGGGTTTTGGTATATATTCATACTGCATACACACTGTATGTATGCATGTATGTATGTCCCTATATAATATTATTCCAAAAATTGTTATTTTGGTATAACTAAGCATCTATAACTTAACATCATTTTGCTAGGAGTTGGGATATTTACCTTCACAATGCCTATTTATAAATTTAAAATATACTTACGTTCTCCCATTCCCATTTTACTTTGGGTAAGTTTTAATATTTATTTTAAAATGCTAGCATTTAAACCTAAGGGATCTCGTTCTAAGTTTTTATCATTTGTTCACATTCCTAAAATATTTTGAAAGAAATCTTGACTATCTTCATGTCTTCCTTGGCAAGGGGGGGAAAAACACCTTGGGATAGAGAAACATTTAAGATGAATGTGGTTTATCTAACAAACAGAACATTTGCCGCAAACATAGGCAAAGGAGAATTACTCAGCAGCACAGCTGGTCAAACAAACAGCCCAACGAAAGCCAGAGGTTAAACTGAGATACTGCTTTAAGTTTTGAGATTCTCAATAGCCACAGTGTATGACAAGATACATCTTTTTTGCTTATATCTTAAGAGATTGCTGTTAATATTCCAAATATGGGCAGATATTCAGAAATCGGCATTGTTTTTTTAATCCTTGTGGTTCTATCACAGGGAATACATTTTGTAAGAGTGGGTGAATTCTTTTTCTTCAACTGAGGTAAATTAATATAGCACATTATGTATTTTCAGATGTACAATGTAATGATTCAATATTTGCACACTTTGCAAAATAATCACCACAATAAGTCTAGTTAACATCTGTCACCATACATAGTTACAAAATTGTTTTTCTTGTGATGAGAACTTTTAACAAAAACTTATGTTTTTGTTTTCTTTACTGAAGAGCAGGATGGGAGGTGGGAGCAGATTTCTTACTCTTTCAGATTTCAACATAAACATAACAGTCTCAGCTTGCTTGTATGTGAAGAGAGCAACTATATCCAAATGTAATCTTCAGACATGTAAGAAGGTAGTTCCTTTTGTATGCCAAATAAACTTTCTAGGTAGCATTAGGTAGTAAACTTAACACTCCACAGAACACTCCATAGAAATTTTTAAACCTTAAATTATTTTCATTAAAAACCTAAAACTCTCAGTATTTCATGGAAAATATGCATATTTAAATTAAACTCTGAACTTTGAAACCAGAAATAGACATTTTACAGATGATGTGTTATAGAATTGTACACCTCAATGAAACCGGTATAATTTTGTTAACCAGTGTCCCCAATAAATGCAATTTAAAAAAAAGACACTTTTCCAATGAGAGAGGAATTATTAAAAGTAATCATCTTTCTCCCTGGCTAGTGTGGCTCAGGCCCATGCACCAAAAGGTTGCAGGTTCGATTACCAGTCAGGGCACATACCTAGATTGTGGGTTTGATCCCCCCACTAGGGGTGCAGGCACATAAGGAAGGCAACTAATAGATTTTTCTCTCCTGTATCTATGTTTCCTTTTCTCTCTCTCTCTCTTTCTCTTTCTCTCTCTCTCTCTCTCTCTCTCTCTCTTTTTTTCTCCCTTCCCTTCCTTCCCCTCTCTCTAGAGTTAGTAAAGCATATCCTTGAGTGAGGATTTTCAAAAAAGTAATCTTTCAAAGACTAATTGAAGAATTAAATGTTTGATATATAATTCAGTCATCTCTTTCAAAATTATTTTGCCATAATTGTGGAATTTAAAAATGGTCACAATTTCTTAGAGACAAGAGTCCATGTCCCCTCCCTTTGAATCTAGGTTAGCCTATCACTCCTTTAACCAATAAGGTATAGTGGAAGTGATGCTATGCCAGATTGCAGGCTAGCATTTAACAGTTCGGCCAATTCATGTTTTGGGCTCTTGGAGCCTTGTGCTGCCATATAAGAAGTCCAACTACAGCAACCACGTGGAAAGGCCCTCAAACTACATAGTGAGTTGAGCCAAGCTTTTCAGCCATCTTCCCCAAAGCACCAGGCAAGTGAGTAAAGACAACTTGACCCCTCCAGGCTAAACCTGTTGTCAGCTAAATATCTCCCAAGTGATCCTAGTCAACATCACATGGAGCAGAAGAATAAACTGGTCAAGCCATGTCTGAATTCCTGATCCACAAATTATGAACTCTAATAAAATGGTTATTTGAAGCCACTAAATTTTTGGATAGAAAACCAAAATTACTGTGAAAAATACCTTTTCATTGTAATCCAATATTCTATCATTACATATCTGAAACAATGTTTCACAAAGCAATTCTTGCCCTCACCATATGTAATGCACTGATATTTCCTACTCTATTTTCTTTTTAGAAAATACCAGTTGTGCTACACCCAAAATTGATTCATGATATAGTTTGGAAAGCATTTTAGTCCATACTGATCACAAGTGCATACACATATCTATAAGGAAAACTTAAAAAGGACACAAGTGGCCTGATTCCTAACCTAAACCTCTTCTCTTGTACCATGCTAACAGTCCATAGGTATTACAGCTCGTAGTAACAAGTTTCCAACAAATTCACATACACACCTCAGAGCTGAGTAAAAAGCTGAAAAGCAGAGATGTCCTGAAATTGAAAGTTATACAGAAATCAGAAATAGCTAAGAGGAATTGAGTCTTTTCCTTTTTACTACTTCCTTTTACCTCCCCCTTTCTGTTCACAAATCTATAATTCCCTCGCCCTACTTCCTTTTTCCTGTGGTTACCAATCTTTATAAAAGTAAGGTTTTTAAATACAGGTTTCCCTGCTATCCAAAAGGTAGAGTGTTTCTATGAAATCTTTCATAAGCTGAAACAGACTAAAAAGAAGAAGCAATTACTTTAGGACACATCTTGCTAAAGGATGTACAAAATAAATCAAGAGAAAGCACAGAGGCTCACAGACAGGATTCAAAGCTGTGGTGGCTTGATGCTGAGATGCTAAGTGTAGTTTCTGGGAAGGACACTGATAGGGCCACTCTCACTGCTCAGAGCGCATGCTGCCTCTATAACAGCTCACTGCAAAACAAACCCTGAATGCTAATTTTTGCTTTTCACCTTTTTTTTGTAAAAGTAAAAATCCGCTTGGCTTTCTTTCAGTTAGCAAAAATCAGACACTAATGTGATCTTTCATAAAAGCAAAGTGGTATAAAGTAAACTTTTTAAAAGCAGGGGATACCTATATCAGTTGAATTTAATAAAATGTTGTAGTTCTATTCTTAAGAGTAGGCTAACTGAATATTTCATCATTTCTTTAAAAAAAGGTTACTTTTTAAAAATTTTTGTATAAGGTCCAAGGTTAATTGTGACTGTAGGTCATTTTTAATTAAAAAAAAAATTCTCATTTCTGCCATCTCAGATCTGGCAGAGCATTTTTGTAGGATTTTTCAATTACAAATAGTATAGAAGATCATTAGTAATTGTTTCATGTATAACATAGGAATGTTTTTTGAAATAAAGGGCCTACTTAAATTTTTTTAATCATACAAATCACTGTTGATTCCTGTTGCTGTTGTTTTTATACAATACCTGAGCATTGCAGCTAATTATTACAAACCTTAAAATAAGACAGATTCGGGTTTGACTCCTACCTCTGTCACTTAACTGTGTAATCTTGGGCACATTAAACTCCCTGAACAGTAATGGTTAACTCATATAATTAGTATAATGCTAAAGTCATAAGGTTCAAGATATTAATATCAGGGAAAAGTAAAAAATCTCCAAAGTAAATTAAGCTTATTAGAAATTATCCTCTTAACTGGGACATTTTAACTCTTAAATATAAGCAAAATTGGTTGCCCAAGGCTTTCTTTTATTTTAATCCTCACCTGAGGATATTTTTCCTTTGATTTTCAGAGAGCGTAAAAGAGGGAGAAGACAGAGAGAAATATCAATGTGAGAAAAACACATCGATTGATTGCCTCCTGCATGCGCCCTAAGGAGCCTGCAACCGAGGTACTACCCTTGACTGGAATTAAACCCAGGACCCTTCTGTCCGCAGGCCGACGCTCTATCCACTGAGCCAAAACAGCTAGGTTGGTTGCCCAAGGCTTTTAATTAGAAAACACAATCTGCTCAAAGTTTAAGTAATTAGAAAACACAATCTGCTCAAAGTTCAAGTTCAATGAATTAACCCATTTGCCAAACATACCATCCTATCTAATAACAGACAAACATGGTGGTAATTGACCGTACCTTCGCTATGCCTCCCATTGGCTAATCAGCATGATATGCAAATTAACTGCCAACAAAGATGGCGGCTAATTTGCATACTGCAGGCAGGGCGGGACAGCGCCATCCCACCTGCCCTGCCGCCA
>NW_005357076.1:4133340-4135239 GCF_000412655.1 Myotis brandtii
GGTGGCCAGGCAGGGCAGCAGCGATCCGCCGGCCCACCCGGGCGTCCCGTGTGTGACCCGACCGGGGACGGCACCCCAACCCCCGGATTGGCCCTGCCCTGTGCGTGACCGGGGCGGAGCCCCAACCCCCCTATCGGCCCTGCCCTGTGCCCTTATGATATTCAAAGGAATGAATACACCCAAAGAAGTCAAACCTACCATGCAGAGAAGAACCTATCCACCCCAACAAAAAAAGACAAATTGTTTTTTCTAAAATACTAGTTTTAATACAATAATTTAGTACTACTTACTGAATTTCATAATGTAACTATGTTTTATTGTAATATTTCAAAACTAAACAATCCAGTTCGATACATCTGGATAAGCAAGCGCTAAGTAAAACAAACAAGACAAAGTAGAATTTTGTCAGCATACTTTAATGTGTATCAACATACTATCACATGCTAAAATGTAATATAATCAGTTCATACTGAGTGTGTGAGAACAGAGACAGACCAAGGGTGTAAATCTGCATCACTTCCACAGCTTAACAGCTGTAATCCTCAACAAAACTAAGAACTCAAAACGATAACTAAATCTCAGCTCTGTCCAGGAAAAACAATTTCTGAAAAACTCTATTTTAGGAGGAATCTAAGACTTTCTCAGTCATAGCTATAAAACAAGAAAATGTTCAAATCTCTAATGTGGTTAACTTCAAAGATAAAACATTTGAACTGTTTATTTTTAAAGGAGATAATTTTCTTGTATTTCAATTTGTTGAGTCAAAAATTACATGGTTTTTCAAAGTTCAGCTCTATGGCTCAGAGAAAAAAAAACACAGTTTATTTTGCTATATCAAACTTAAAGGAATTCAAGAAAACCTAACCCATCTGAATTTGATTCTTTTGCTATATTTTGTTTTCAAGTGACCTCTCTTGGATGAGTCAATAGAAACAAATTTCTTTAAAGACCATTTTGTAGTATTACCCATCGGTTACATAGTACACTGTGTTACACAATATACTACAAAATTAAAACCAGTAATACTAACTTTCAATGCTTTTGGAGTTGTAATTACATATCAAATAGCCTCACTAATTAAGAACTTGCTAACTCAGAGGAAAAAGATTCATTATTCTGATATGTCACTAAGATCTTTGTAAACTCACCCTTTAAGAAAATTCCCCCCACCAAATAAGCAATTCTACTATTATTTTTATAAAAAAGGAAAAATACTGACCATGGGGCCTTAATAAAATATTACTGCTCATGTATATTTATCCTGAGGGAATTTTCCCATGGTCAAATCAAACCAAGGATCCTTTTAACTCTGATTAAATTTAGCTTTAAAGCCTAGCTATAGAAATCATCTCTCTGTATATACCCCTCCAAGATCTAGCCTTTCCCCTGGATAATCAGCAACCCCCAAGGCAGCAGCAAATAGTACCCTGGACCAGACCAAGGGTCACAAAGTCTGGACTTCTCTGGAAGGCTAAAGATAACATATTGACCTAAGTTGTTTCACCTCCAGAGCCTTAACGTGGAATGAACCCCTGGCTACTTTCCCATGAAACCAGTCAGAAGGACACTGGAGCAGACCTCAAAACTGTCAAGACCTGAAGGATACCTTACCACTGACCAATTAGCTCCCAGTATGACCCTGAAACTCTTAATCTACAGTGTCTTGTGATTTGCCCTATATAGCCTGTAACCTACACAGGGGAGTTTGGGCTTTTCAGCATTAAACTCCCGTTCTCCTGTGTAGCACCATCCTCTATATATAAAAGCCTAAGCGACCATTACGACTGGATGACCGGCCAGTAGCTATGACGTGCACTGACCACCAGGGGGCAGACACTCAACGCAGGAGCTGCCCCCTGGTGGTCAGTGTGCTCCCACAGCCAACCTCCCATGGCCAGC
>NW_005357076.1:4135258-4138897 GCF_000412655.1 Myotis brandtii
CCCCGTCGGCCAACCTCCCGCAGTCCCTCCCACTGGTCAGCAAACCTCCCGCAGTCCCTCCTCCCGGCCAACTGGCCCCGACGGCCCCCATCAGGACTAGGCGAGATGGCTCCGATCAGCCCCGATCGCCAGCCAGGCCAAGGGACCCCACCCATGCACAAATTCGTGCACCGGGCCTCTAGTTCATAATAAAATAGCCAATATTTCTCCACTGCAATTCTTGATGTTTAGTGTTTGACTTGCTGGTGCCAGGTGGTTGAACTCTTGCTGTTGGAGAACACAAATGCAAGAAATGATTATTATAGGCAATGCTCACTATAGTATAAAGTACAGAGAAGAAGCTATTTCACAAGAACAGAAATGCAATCTAGAAGTGTATCTTTTGCCATTACCGTCCTCCAGTACTGGATTTATTTTGCACACACACTCACTCCACATAACAAGAAAAATGAAGGTCCAAGAACCATGAAGTATTTTCAGATAAGATTCTATCAACTCTTATGAATTGATAAGAATTTACAGCTAGGCCCTGGCTGGGTGGCTCAGTTGGTTAGAGCAGCATCCAGATACACTAAGGTTGCAGGTTTCATACCCAGTCAGGGCACCTACAAGAATCAACCAATGAATGCATAAATAAATGGAATAACAAATTGATGTTTCTCCCTTACTCTCTCTAAAATCAATCAATAAAAACTTAAATTTACAGCTAATAAATGAAATCTTTTTGAACCAAGGAGTACTACAAACAACCTTAAAACATCTTTTTTTCCCTTTAAAACATCTTTAAAGAGTTAAGAATTCATTCTTGTAACAAAAATTCAGAGCCTGTTATGTTGCAATAAAGTAATTATTACTTGAGCTGCTAAGAGTTATTCAACTGGTTTCTTGGCTTTAAGCAGCAGCAATTGAGATACAACATGCAAATACTGTATGTAGCAATAATGCAAAGTATAAAGTACAAACAGTCAGAGAAGAAGCCATTTACAGACTAAGTGATAAGGAAAGATAGACTTAGGCTGGACCTTGAGGAATGAGGGTTTGAGTGGGAACACTGTTTTCATAAACATTTCCTATACATGCTATAATGGACTTTTCTCTTGCTGAGGGAATGACACCACCTCCCTCACTCTGTAAGGCCCTGGTGTCAGTGGAGTTGGTGATTAGAGTACCCCCCTCAACATCTATCCACTCCCCCACATACATAATATCCACTGGCTCACACATACACCAACACCCACACCCACACAATGGCCATGCGCACACACATGGGATGAGCAATGACAATATATCTAAGTCTGACCAAAATCCCCACCCCGGACACAGTAATTGGTTCAATGGTGGGTATGTGGGACCAGAGTATTCTCAAAACTGATATCTGGACATAGAAAGTCTCTTCTATTGTGCTCATGAGAGTTTTGGCCTGGGGTTGAGAAATACCATCTTCCTTGTTACTTTGGGATGGCCTGCGTGAGAAATAAATCCAATGCCAGAGGGCAATAGAGGCAATATATGTACTTCTAGAATGAGTCATATATGGCTGGACTTCCCAGTTATGCTGGTAATTGAGACTCTTAGAGACTTAGAAATGCTTCTACTTAGTGATGCACCACCTCCGCCTCTAAAAAGCAAATAGCAAACAACCACTTCAGTATCATTTCTGATAATCCCTAATTTTATTAGTGATCAATAATCACAGGGGCTACCTTCATATCTATTATCCTATATATTCAAATAACATTGCAAAATAACAGGGCTTACTAGAACCTAAGTGTGGCTTGCTGATGTACCTTGAGAAGGTAAGAATTTCTTACATGATAATTGCTGTACATATATTTTCTTATTCTATTCTAGAAAATATGCTGAAATTATAATGCAGGCAATCAATGAAAACAAAAATATAAGTAAAAACTCAGATGTTCTTATGTTGAAAGCTACTGGTAATTACACTGCTTTCTAGATCAACACATTTTTTAAAGCAATTGTGTGAAGCTACAAGTACAAAAAGGTACAAACAAACACATCAGAAATAAAACATCTGTGGGCAACAACTTTGAATCTGCCCTGGAAAATATTTAAAATGTATCTCAAACACTATGTGAAACTTCAGTTTATGAGGCCACTTCAGTGAAATAAGCCTTCCAAATCTTCAAATCCAAGAGTTAAAGAGAACTTTTTGCCTTAGTCAGTTACTATTATAGAGGAAGATAACCCTAATAACTCAATGACATAACCAGTACAGGTACTATGATAGAGCTAGCCAAAAGAGCTCTTTGAAATAAGCATCTATTTAGTATCACAGAAGTGTATAATGGGAACTGTAGGAAAATACTAGGAACTGACTCTGATGAAAAATTATTGTTCCTGCATAACAGCAAACTTTAAAAAGCTGACTATTTAAATTTTTAATAAAGGTCCACAATCCTTTTGTTGAATTACTGGGGCAAGATGTGTTTGGGGCTAGAATCTTATGGGTTTCAGAAATTTACTGATTTTAAGAAGGTAATACACTACACATACTGTATATTTTGCAAACTTCCTAGGTGGGTTTCATGCTGCATACCATTAACAGACTAATATTTCTTCAGCAAAACATATACATTTGTGTCAGACAAATACTACAAAGAGCCTTGTATCAGTTCAAGTTTTGCTATCAAATTAATTCACCTCACACTTTTTTAAAAACTTCCAGTTTACAGAGCTTTTGGAATTTCAGACGTATAAATGAAAAGATTACAACCTATAACAAAATCATAATACTTATTTTATGAAGTTCCAGATTTACTTAGCATCTCAGGGGTACATTCTTTAACTGTGATATTTAGCCACTCATACTCAGTCAAATTATGTATTCAGTGCATATCAAGTTTCTCCAGCTTAAAATCAAGAGCCCTAATCTATATATTCAGTGTAGAAAAATTGGATAACACACACAAAAAAAAGAATAAAGAAAACAAAAATAACCTCAATCCTTCCATCTAGAGCAACTATTAAATTTTTGGTGTCTAAATTTTCAGACTTTTCATACACATCCTATCTAATAAAGAGGGAATATGCTAATTGATGCTCACACCATCACAAAAGACGGTAGCACGCACAGCCAATAAGGAGGGAATATGCTAATTACTGCCCTGCCCTCAAAGATGGTGGCACCCACAGCCAATAAAGAGGGAATGTGCTAATTGACTGTCACACCCTCAAATATGGTGGCGCCCACAGCCAATAAGGAAGGAATATGCTCATTGTCACACCCTCAAAGATGGCAGTGCCCACAGCCACAAGTTGGCCTGCAGGGGAGAGCAGTTGTGGGCGATCAGGCCTGCAGGGGAGGGCAGTTGGGGGCGACCGGGCTGGCAGGGGAGGGCAGTTGGGGGAGACCAGGCCGGCAGGGGAGGGCAATTGGGGGCAACCGGGCCAGCATGGGAGGGCAATTGGGGGCGACCAGGCCAGCAGGGGAGCAGTTACGCATCGATCAGGCTGGCAGGGGAGTGGTTAGGGGGTGATCAGGCTGGCAGGCAGAAGCAGTCAGGGACAATCAGGCAGGCAGGCAGGTGAGCAGTTGGGAGCCAGCTGTCCCAGATTGTGAGAGGGATGTCTGACTGCCGGTTTAGGCCCGATCCCACAGGCAGTTGGACATCCCCA